>NC_056733.1:244846310-245146310 GCF_019279795.1 Protopterus annectens | reverse complement strand
TTTCCCCTCAGGTCTCCACTAAAAAAGGGTAAATTCTTACCCAGCTGGACCAACCCGGTTAACAAATGCAAAAAAAAAATCTAGAAAACACATGTAGAGGTGACAATACTTAAAATACTTTGAATTCAGTAAATATTTTCTCTCCCAATACAGTATAACAATATTTGCATATATACCACCACAGGTTGAACCCATAGCCACCCATCTTTTCTGTACATACAATTCTTTCTCAAATAAAATAAAATTATTAAATAACACTATTTCCAACAATTATACCACCAACACATTTACTTGAAATTGTGGGACACCTTTCTCTATAAGAATATCATAAAACCAACTTACACCCACATCATGTGGGATAACAAAGTATAAATCTTTAATGTCAATTGTGATGAACACAAAATCTTCCTGGAAAGCAGTGCCATCAATTTTATTTAAAAAATCCCACAAATCTCTACATATTGTGGGTTCCCTCATCATCAAGTATTTTCTGTGCTACTGCTTGCTTCAACCTGAGGACTGCTCCATTTGTGAACGGGTGTTTTGTTCTTCTGCTTTGTCTTCAGTGTCTACATTTTTATATTTTAGTGGTACTATGGCTTCTGGTTCACCAATGGCTGAATCCCAGGTTTTAAGTTCCCAGGATTTAATGCCTTTGATTGGAAATTGACTCTTTTAATTTGGCAAATTTCACAACGTTTAGAAAGATTGGAGCAGTGCTCCCAACCTACAATTTCTTTGGAGAATGGTATCACCCAATGACAGCAATGGAGGGAGAGTAATGAAGATGTAAAGATACAAACAAGCACTGTAATGGTTTCAGAACTAGAAAGACATTTCAGTGATATTCCACTCTTGGATATTCAATCATCAGGTCAATAATGGACAGAATACAGTGTTAAATAATAGAACTGTTCAGCAGAATCTTCCACCTTTTTTAAATGACTGGTTATTTAAACAGACTTCTTTTTTTTTTCAATAATATTTTTTATTGTTTTTCTTTTTCTATTACAAAACATTCACAAGAGAAAACACAGGTGATGCTCATACAGTATTCATAACAGTATTCTTAAAACATATTTACACTATTTACATGAATGTTTCCATAGTCTTTCTTAAAAGTAGAAGATGAGGTTGTTTTCTCCAGGGTTCGTATCTTAAAATAGTATAGTTCCAAATAATGTTATGCTTTTTGTTGTGTACCTTGTAGATTTATTTCAGATTCAAATGTTTATGCCAGTATAATATTGAAAATTTGTTCCCATAATTTCAGGTTATAGGGATTTTTATTTTGTTTGTTTATTATGTATTTGTGGGCTAATATATGTTTTATTGCTAAGATCCTAAAATTTCCCCATGAAGTTTTGGATGGGGTCAACCAGTTAGTAGTTATGTAAAGTTTCATTAGTAGAAAAATATTGATGAGGATGACTATTTGGGTTTTGGATAGGTTATTTGGGGGGATATGTAATATCGTAAATTCCCAAGTAAGTGTTGATGATTGATATCCCATATTTTGTAGTTGTAGTTTCAGGGAGTTCCAAAGTTTAAATATACATTTGCAGCTCCAGAACATATGTAAAAGGTCAGCAGTTTCATCTTTACAATGTGGGCATTTGGGAGAATTTTTAGGATTGAATTTATGCAAGCTAAGGTGTGTATAGTATGCATTATTGTATATCATGAGTTGGGTAAATGTTAATTTTTGGAGGGAAATGGATTTTACTGTTAGATTAAATGCTTGTGTTATTTTATTTTCCTCAATCAATGGTATTTTTTTCCAATAATTAGATAGGAGTAAATTATCTTGATATTTCATGTCTTTTATCGATTTGTATGAACGTGTTATACATTTGCTACTTTGTAGAAGGGCTTGAGTTAGTGAGATACATTTCATTACATCATCTTTATTAATGGTTATATTTTGAAAGTAGCTTGTAGAGATTTCCTTAATCTGTCTCAAGATCAGTAGATATGATTTAGGAAGGCCCAGTTGATGTCTTATTTCATGAGCGGAGGAATTTAAATATGGATATATATCTTGTATTGTTAAGTTAAGTGGGAATCTTTTCAGGTCTATTAGCTGGTTATTAATTTTCAAGTTAGGATTTTTGTGGAAGGGTTGTAGGATCATCATGTGTTGGAACCCGTCTCTGTTTAAAAAGGGTAGTGATTTGGGATTTATATTCAGGTTTTCAATGTGTTTAAAGCATAGTCTTAACCAGTGTGGGGACCAGTTATTACTTTGTGTATCGTAATTTGCAATTCTTAGAGTTCTGTTGGCATTTATGATTAAGTAGTAGTTTCCAAAGTTAGGTAGATCTAAACCATCTTTGCTTTTCGGGGTCATCCGTTTATCATATGATATTCTACTTTTTTTTGGTTCCCATATAAATTTAGCGAGTTCAGTGTGCATTTGTTTAAAAAAAAATGTGGGTATTAACACCTGTGAAGACATAAAAATGTATAATAGTCTGGGCAAGATATTCATTTTAATGATCGAAACTTTTGCTAGTGGTGGTAATTTCAGATTTTCCCACCTCTTTAGGTCACATAAAATGTGTTCCCAATTTTGTTTAATATTATTAAGATAAACATTTTTGTTATCTGTAGAAAATGTAATTCCTAAGTATTTGATCTTTTCTTCAAATTTTAGATGGCCTATCAATGGTAAAAGTGAAAAAGGTTTCGGAGTTCTTAAAGGAAAGATGTTGTTTTTTTTAAGGTTTATTTTATAGTTCGATATTACTGCAAAGTCTTCAATAGCAGATAGTATTTTTTTGGTGTCTGAGATTGGTGTTGTACAATATATGTTAAGGTCATTGGCAAAAGCTGACATAGATTTCTTGTGCCATAAATTACTGGGGTAGTATGATATATATTTTGCTTAATGTTTAAGAATAGGGGTTCTAGATATAGGTTAAATAATAGAGGAGATAGAGGACATCCTTGTCGGGTACCATTTCTGATTTGAATTCTGTTAGACCACGTTTTATTTATATATAATGTTGTATAAGGGTTTTTGTATAATGTTTGTAAAGTTAGGATAAATTCTTGGGGTATATTAAAGTAGGGTAAGATCTGAAATAAAAAAATTATGTTGACTCTATCAAAGGCCTTCTGTGCATCTATAATGAGTGCATACATGTTTAGATTCTTTTGATTAGCATATGATATTAATGTGTGTAGTGTTAAAGTATTATCACTGGATTGCCTAGATGTTAAAAAGCCAGCTTGTTCATTAGATATAATTATATTCAAAATTTTCTTCAGTCTGTTGGCCAAAATAGATGTCAGAATTTTTGTATCAATATTTAGGAGTGATATAGGTCTATAGTTATCTGGGTTCTGAGGATCCATCTTTTCTTTGGGTATGAAAATTGTTTTGGATGCATTAAAATGAACATCATTAATTTTATTGTTTATTATATAATTTAATTTGTGCAGTAATGCTGTAGAACATTTTGTAAAACTCTGCGGTAAGACCATCTGGGCCAGGAGATTTGTGTGGTTTCAGTTTTTTAATTGTTGATATTATTTCTTCAATGGATATTGGTTTTATTAGATCTATCCGTAATTTCTCATCAATTTTCGGAAAGTTAAGTTTTTGTAGAAAGTCACTATTATTTTAATTTGTGAGTGAGTTTTTTTGTTCTCCATAAATTTGTGAGTATATCAATTCAAAAATGTTGATAATATCTTCAGTTTTCGTATAGGTTTTATTCTTATAGTATATTTCGGGAATTTGAGAGGGTGTCTTCGACTGATTGATGATTCTTGCTAGTGCCTGAGATGGCGTTTGTATATGATTAGCATATTTTGCAAGTATTTTAGTTTCATGGAATGATAATTTATTATTTTGAATCAAGAAAAGGTCTTTCTGACATTTCAATAGATCTGTTTCAGTTTGCATGTTATGGTTTTTTATTAAATCCTGATCTAATGATTTGATTTTAGCCTCTAGTAGCTGTTCTTCTCTGATTTGGGTTTTTTTATAATAAAAAGCTTTTTGGAGAAAGATACCTCTTATTTGGGCGCTAGTTGCCACCCATTCAATATCAGGGGGGTGTTGCTGTTTTACTAACTTAACTAGTGAGGATTTAAGTATATCCTGAATTTCTTGAACAATTTATTTTTTATTTAAAAGGTTGGGGTTTAAGGACCAGTTATATCCCCAATAAGGTGTGTTGTTTCTGGTATCTTTAATGATGTTTAGGGCAATTTTAGAGTGGTCAGACAAGTAGTGGGCATGAATAGATACTGTGGGGACAAGATTGATTAGCGCTTCTGAAATTATAAAAAAGTCAATTCTTGACCACATTTTATGACAGTTGGAGTAAAACATAAAGTTATTTGAGGAATTTGTTTTATTACCATATTTAAAGGGATCATATAATTTAAAATAATATTTAAGTTCGCTTAATGCTAACGTTGCTTGGTTATTGCATGATCTCTGTGGGCTTGATTTATCCTGTTTAGGGTTTTGGTAAGCATTCCAATCCCCTCCTATGATTATGTAATGGTTGTTATATTGATTTAAGATAGGATATAATGAAGCAAAGAAGGAATGTTGATTGTTGCATGGTGCATATATATTGAGAAGTATAATGGGATTATCATAAACGGTAGTTGAAAGAATCACATAGCACCATCTACCTTCATTATCTATTTTGGATTCTATAATTTTGTCTTGATAGTGATCTTTAATGATTATTGCTACACCAGCACTATTAGTTTTGCCTTCAGAGGCTACTATTTCTCTTATCCATTTTTTTTTTATTTCTGACCATTGCTCATTGGTTAAATGAGTTTCCTGAAGTAGTATAAAGCTTGCCTTAGCCTGCAGAAATAGATGAAGAAAGAATTTTCTTTTTTTTAATGTTCTGGAGCCCTTTAATGTTCCATGAATCTATTTCCCACATTCATCAATCTTTTATTTTGTTTAAGTAGTCTTGAAATATGTGTATATATATTGGTTTAAGTTGATTTTTTGTCAAAAGTATGTTATGGAAGCATTCTTTAATTCCCGTCCCTCTCCTGTGCTTACCCACTAATCTCCTGGACCAGGAATTTAACAGGACCTTACAAATATTTAGTTTTGTCTTTTTTCATATTAATAGTAAGTAAAAACTTTGCATGTTAGCATATGGGAGGTAAAGGAAACTTATTGGTCCTGTATATCCTAAAATTATTTGTACAAAACCTATCCCACTCATTCCCTAGCAAACACTGTTATTAAATCTACATCTCTTCTTGTTAGATTTATTTATGTGATGTCAAAGTTTGAATAATCCTTTACACCAGACCTGAATATAACTAAATATAGGGAGCATCAGTTTACTCTATTAAACACTAATAATATTTGAGAGATTCAAAACTATAGATTGTTATCTCTAATTAGTTCAATAACTATATTCATAAAAGATATAATTTCCTTGCCTAGTCTTATTTTGTGTGTGTTTCTGCCTCTTCTAGGCCAGGTTTTTATATCTCTGATTGTACCTTGTCTTACTTGGGGGAAGTATTCAGATTTTGAACTTCCAGTGAAACCCGACTTCTAGAATCCATCATTTTACTATCATTGCCCTGAGGTTTTTAGATTTTAAATGGCATTGTGTTAAAAAGGTCTTAAGGCTATTGTTCTCTATCATATATTTGGTATTCATCATATATTGGATTCTGTAAAATCTTAATAAGTCCTGGAGAAAACAATATAAATAAATAGCAGTTCAGGCTTATATAAATGTATAACATAGACACAAATAGTTAGGCATTTCGTTGGAGAACCAATCGAAAAAAGGTTAGAGCAACTAGTAGTTAGCAGTCCGTTATTTGTTAAAGTAAAGTACATTAAAAACTTTTCCATGAAGCTTTGTTGGATCATAGTATAAGAGTTTATAAAGGTGTGTCATAAGAATGTTTCTTTTAACTTCAGGTTCGTGTAACTTTAAAGTTGTGTGTATGTGTAAAATATACTTGGGGCCTTAAACCATCTAAAGTGTTCCTTTTCAGTAATACTGTATGTTTATGCCATGTAGGTTAGTAACAAGAAGAAAAGTAAAAGCTCAATTGCCCTGCTTGTGTGTATGTATTTGTGTGTATGAGTGTGTGTGTGTGTGTGTGTGTGTGTGTGTGTGTGTGTGTGTGTGTGTATGCACTAGAATGTGTAAGCAATATTATATGCATGTGAGTGTGTGTGTTTGTTAGAATGTGTACGCAACATTATATATGTGTGTGTGTGTGTGCGTTTTGTGCATAATATTAAGACATTATCCTTGTACTTTCCTAGAAAGGTAGTCACTAAATCATTTAAATCATCATGAACATGTTGCAGTCTGAACAAGGTTAGGTGTAGACTTCTTTTTTTAATGAACAAGTAAGTGGAGTTACAAGTTTTCTTGACCAGATTTTTGAATTTGATTATTTATTGTTAAAAATTAAGAAATTACAGTTTGATAATGTGTATTTTTTAGAGTATTGTTGTTGTCTTTCGGCTTTTCCCTGTTAGGGATCACTACAGCGGAACTCCGGTCCGCTAATGATTGGCACTAGATTTTCACGAACGCCGAGGTGCCAGCTCGACGTTCAACCTTCAACGAAGGCATGCCCATTTACGCATGGTCTTTCAAACGCCCACCCAACCATGTGGAGGACATGCAGACTCCACACAGAAGGCATTCTCCTGCACTCCAGCTGAGAATCGAACGGGAGAACCTCTTGCTGTGAGGCAACAACGCTACCACTGCACCACCGCGGAAGTCTAGTTAAATATTGTACCTAAAGCATGTAGCACTTTCCTACAGGATTGGTGGTGGGTTCTGAATTTCACAATAATAATTTGGAATTGTTTAATATGCAAGGGACTGATTATGTGAATCTATTTGTGAGACATAATGAAAAAAAAATCACAAAATCGTTGACTAAACAAGTAACACAATTGGATAAGTTGATTTTACAAAATCTTCAGTATAAAGCAAATGAATTTGAATATATACAGATGTTTAAAAGCATATAAGATCAACTTGAAGTACTTAAAAGTAGGAAGGTGAAAAAGCTTATAAGTGATCAAAATGCTTATAAGGAGAATACTGCTTATCGCCCACCACCTCGATCATAAGAATGGTGTACTAAGTTTAATAATACTAATGGTTCTCCACCAGTTGTACTTGATGTTGTTTGTTTGTTTGTCTTTTGGCTTTTCCCAGTAAGGGGTTGCCACAGTGGAACTCCGGTCCACTAATGATTGGCAGTAGATTTTTACGAAACGCTGAGGTGCCAGCTCAACGCCCAACCTTCAATGAAGGCACACCCATTTACACACGCATGTCTTTCGAATGCTACCCAACCACGGGGAGGACATGCAGACTCCACACAGAAGGCACTCCCAAGCCCAGCCTAGAATCAAACAGGAGAACCTCTTGCTGTGAGGTAACAACGCTACCGCCGTACCATCGCGGCATTACCAGTTGTACTTCCCCCTTCTAAAAAACAGTCTCTTGCATATTTTCCCTATTAACACCAGTTGTACTTGATGTTAATAGGGAAAATATGCAAGAGGCCGTTTTTTAGAAGGGGGAGGAACAACCCTATCTTAGATGCTAAGAGTGGCTGAGAAATTTACAACAGAGACAGAGGTACCATTCCTCCAGGAGTAAAGGTCATTCTATGAACAACCAACCAAAACAGGGGAGCTACAGAAGCAGGAGGGTGAAGAACAGAGGGAGGTTTTAAAACCAATGATTCTGTCAGATTCTAGTGCATATGTTCTGCCACTGGCTGAGGTAATCGTGAATAGTGAGAATGATTTTAAAGTATATCATTTTTCCTCTGTGGCTGTTGATCAAACCTGTTGTGATGTATTTGCAAAAGGTTTAATTTTTGTCCCAAACAAAAAGATGGATTTACCCAATGTCTTGATAGGTCTTAAATTATTTGTGAGAAAGTTGATGTTGCACTGAAGAAGGGCTAAGCCCGAAAGCTTTGCATTTCTGTATTTACTAACATTTTATTATTTTCTTAAATCGTGTTTGGGACGTTTCTTGGCCTGAGTTTTGTTTTGGCTTTTAATTGTTTTCTTAAAGTCAAGTTTACCACTATTTTGCTCTATTTTGGCTGTACTGAAATATTCTTGTATGACAGAAAGGGTAGCATACTGCGCACTTTGTTGCCAATGTCCATTTTTTATGTTGGAAAAACAGACAGGAAAATTACAGCATGTATAAATGAACATCTAAGAGAAATTAAATTGAAAAAGGAGACTAACGCCCTGGCTAAGCATTGCATGGGCAATGATACACATAGTTTCAAGTTTTTTTTTGTTCTGGAATCTCTAGTTTTAAATGAAAAGAAAGGACCCTGGACCCTATTGTTAGAAAAATGTGAGCTTATATGACAGTTATGTTTGAATGCTATAGGTTGGCCAGGTATGAATGAACAGATGTCAATTAGTAGCATTTTGAAGCTGAAAGCAATATGAAGGTAGAAGGAATTATATACATTGATTGTTTGATGGTTCTGTGGTGTAGTGGTAATTGCATCTGCCTAGTATGCCAAAGGTCCTAGGTTTAATTCCAAGTTTTTACATATACACTGAATTATATACATAGTTTTATGGAAATATATATATATATATATATATATATATATATATATATATATATATATATATATATATATATATATGCACGTATGTATGTTTGTATATATTTATATATTTATTTATGGATATGCATATATAAGATTTTTTTATGTATATTTATAAGTTGTAGGGTGGAATATTTGTTAATATTTTTTTAAGAATGAATCTGGAGGTGTGGTTTTGGAATAGTGTGAAGGGGGTGTTTTTGTATAAAAGAAACATTGATTTGGTGATTTTTTATCTGATGAAGTTTCCATTGGGGAACAAAAATGCTTGTCTATGTGAAAATAAACTTGGAATTGTTCTAATTCATCTTTTTTATCTTGAGTATTTTTGCAGAAGATTAACATTACTTGCGTTATTTTGGATTGTGCTACTGCTTGCTTCAACCTGAGGACTGTTCCATTTGTGAACAGGTGTTTTGTTCCTCTGGTTTGTCTTCAGTGTTTACATTTTTTACATAGCACAGCCAGTCCACTGTCCATGGGTACTTTCATAGTGTCTCCCCAGACAATTCTGGGCATAACACTTCAGGCCCCTCACTCTACAAGGATTTGGTCTTATGGCAGAAATCTGGCAGCAAGGTGACCAAGGACCCTGTAACCAGCTCTGAACTAGGTGCCAGGAGAACTCAATATGCAACATCAGACAGTCATGATCCTGCTTATGAAAAGCAGTGTGCAATGATGTCAGCAACTCTACCGCTCCCCCTTACAAACATGCAAAGATGTCAACACAGCTACCATTCCCCCTTACAAATGTGCAAAGATGTCAACACATCTATCACCCCCCCTTTACAGGACTTGCTGAACCACAAACACTGTTTATCTCCAGCACTTTTTTTAAAGGTACCACAGGCAATGATTTCACCCCAAACCTCCCCAGGATAGGACAGAAGAGCTGGCCATTGGACACTTAATCCTGTCCTTCATCCTTGCCAGCTCCACCCTTAGCCCAGGCCCATTCCTTAACTTGGGTTGGCAGTAGCACATATGAGCACCTTGCACTTGCAGTATCAAGCTGGTAAGAAATAATAGTTTTACTTAAGGTAAGGAATGCAAGTCAGTGTTTAATTATGACACCTGTCAGGAAAAACTTCTCAGTGAGCATTTTTCATTTTTCCCACTGTCCCTGGTGGGTCTTCACCTGTCTGCTCCTCAGATCCCTTTCTACGTCCTTCACATCTGTTTGTACTACTGAGCAGTACAAGATCAGAGTGCTTTAGAATTTGAAGATTAAGCTGCATTTACCTTTTCTTCCATATCTTCCTATCCAGTAGTTGCACACTGCATTTCTTACAGCTTTAGCAGTCTTCCCAGCTTACTTTAAAAATGTCAGACCTCATTCCTATTACTATAGTACAATGCAAGTAGAAAGACCTAACAAGGTATAAAACTATATCTACCAGGGGAAAAATAGTTTAAAATAAAGGGAAGTGTTATGGATCCAAGTTTTGGACATGAAAAGACAAAAAGTACGAAGTAGAGATTTTTTCCAGTTTTTTTCAACTCATCTTGCCACATGAAATTGCAGTACAAATTTAACTGTCAGTACAACTAATTCAGCGATGACCCTCCCATCACCACTCCAGACTTTCCTGCAGTGAAGTAAATCAAATTACATCTGTCATTTACAGGCATTGTAACTTCATAATATAGAGACCACAGTTGATTTAGCAGAAAAATTCTGTGTCTGCCTTTCAAGGCTTTTTCAGACTTAATGTGACTTTTGCTTATTATTAAAGTAATGTATGTATATCATATGATGAACTGATGAAATGTACCCGAGTTGGTTTTCACTAAAATTTAATAATCATTAAGACATAGGAACAGGAATACCAGATATAGGGTGAAATAAGGAAACAGTCTTTAACCAACATAGGTTCATAGGTAAGCACTTGACTAGCTGCCCTTGTGGGCCATTTTAAGCCTAGCCAATTTCATCTTTTGTGCTTGAAATAACCTATCCCTTGTGGTTATAGATTGACCTTATCCATCTTGTGGTCTATAATTATATATTACCCCTAATGAGAATAACCGGAAACATACCATAGATGATTTGAGGGGACCCATGCATGGGATAAAGCATTTAAGAGATGCTTCTGTCCATTAATACTACAGAGGTCAGTCCAGGAGTAAATTTTCTTAGTTTTCCATTCATAGATCTAAGTTGTGGTTGAAAATGGACAAGGATGAACTTTGTTTTATGTGGATGGGGAGTCTGTTCCACAGCAGCAGTATCCTCGGAAAAATATATCTGTGCCTCCAAACCGTTCTGCTTACCTTATAGAAGAGGTTTAGATCCCTAGACTGAGTATTTCTGATACCATTTGACTTGATGATGTGCAGTAAACCCATCAGTATTGGGTCAGAGGATGTCTTGTATTCCAGGCGCAGGTCACACAGTTCAATATAATTTTATAACCCTATGTGGCCAGATTATGTAGAACCATTAAGCAGCAACAAACAGCTTTTTGCTAAGTTAAAGTACAATGTCATACTATCTGCAATCCAGTGGATATTATGAAAAAATGCTGAATCATTCTATTAGGGTAGATTTTTTTACTAGCCTGTCTATATTCTCATAATTAGTTTCATATTTAGCTGCACTTAAACTTCATGGTTCCACATTTAAGTTTCAAATCATGTGAGTTAAAGTTCTCACTGTTTATGCTATGATGGCCACTGTATGTTTTTTTTCTCAAATACACTCCAGTGATGTATTATGGATTGTATTACCATTCTTACTCATGACTTAGTCACAAGAAAATGTTGCTATCTTTATGAAAAATATTAGAAGTAGAGAGCTCTAAATATGCTGTCCATATACCGATGGAATTCAGTCTTTTACTGTACAACAAAATCAAAGAAATGGAATAGCTGAAACATTCCTGCTTATCAAAAAGGTAACGTTGATATTTTGTTTTACAGTGCGGTTTCCATCAGTGAATAACATACACTGGCACTTAGCCAATGCATAATACTTAGGCGCTGCAATAGTATTCATTCCTCTGCATTCTGGCTGCAGTAGTACTTAATTGTATAAATTGTGCCTTTTATGGTTGAAATAAATATTCCTTGACACAGAATATTCAGAATGGGAAGAATGTCCTTGTTGACAGAGAATGGAGATAAGCAAGTTACAAATAGAAGGACTAGAAAGAGGAACAGTTGAAGAATACAATAGAAGAAACAATAAGATAAAATAATATAAAAGTGAGAGAAAAACAAAATGGACTAAGAAGAAGTAGGCAAACACTGGTAGGAAAGGGTGAAGGCAGCAATCAGAGAAAATATGAACAGAAAGAAAGAAGAAGAAGGAGACAGCCAGAGAGATGGAAAATTTGGAGAACTCCCTAAAAATCTAGAAGTTGATTTGTGAGAGTAAAGGTGATAAGAGGAAGTTACAACTGAAAGAAATGACACAGCAGGTGAACATTGATACTGCTAATATTATTAGTGGATTACACAGGAGACAACAGGAAGATATCTTGTGAAAAAGTACAAACTCATACAAAAATACTTCTCCGTCATTAGGCCAATAATTGAGTATAACTCCCTGTTTGGTATGTACCTCTCCAAACACTTGCACCAACTGGAAAGGCCACAGAAATACCTCACAAAGAGATTCCATGGTTTCCAACACCTGTCCTATGTGGACAAGCTCAAATTACTATCACCCTACCCGGTATCATACAGATTGCTCGGAGGTGATCTGTGTCTTGCCTACAAGGCAGTTTCAGACCCTGCCCTACTACTGCATATCCGTAAGTCTAACTCCTCGTGCATTACCCGCCCGAAAGGCCTAAATCAAATATGCAACATCAACAAAACCTGTTGGAGAGACATGTTTGTCTCCCAGAGGCTGCCCTGCCTCTGAAATAGACTTCTCATACACGTCAAACAAAGTACCTCGCAGACCCTCTTCAAGTGCAACGTTGATGAATGGATGGGAAACCACTAATTTGTCCCATGGGTTCCACCTGTGTCCCTCTTTGTCAGGGGTGACAAGTGCTCACTGAGGTTTCTTTTTTTGGGTAAACTCTTGGGTAGACTTGTAATGGCCTCAAGGCCATTAGCCTAGTAAACTCCTATAATCCTATGATAAGAAGGCAGAGAAATACCAAAATTGAAAGGGAGGACTGTAGTCAATGATTTTTAGGAAGAGACTTTCAGAAGATTCTAACAAAACCTGTATAGGAAGCAGGAAAGGGTAAGAGGAGAGTGATGCTTTGGGGAGGATGAAGGCTTGAGATAAAGCAGGAAATGAGAGAGAGACAGAGAGAGCTCTGAATGTGGACATCTCCAAGGAGGAGGTAAAGATATGTCAGCACTATGGCACAGAGGCATAAAATCTAAAACAATGACCCAGGTGACCTGTGATCAAGTAGAAGCTTGGGAAATCTGCTGGCGCTGGCAGGTATGGGGAAGGAATGGCAAGGCATATACCTACTTGCTTTTTCTGGGAAGAGGCATAGATGTCATGAAGTTGGAATGTGCCACTCAGAGCGGCTTCAATGGAAGCTGAGAAAGTGGCTGGTAACTGGTTGAGTAGTGGACAGGTTGGCAATGTTCCTCTTCAGGTATAGGATGGGACTGCTCCCAATGTACATACCTCACTGGAAAAAAACTTAGCCTCCAGGAGTGACACTACCAAGTAATACAATTAATCTATGCTGTTGTGAGCAAGACTGCTGGCTTTTGATTCTGTTTCAATCTTGTGAAGAATCTGTGTCAGTACAGGGAAGGCTGGCGACATTTGGTGCAATAAGCACACGAATACTAAACATAACTGCTTGAAAGATGCATGGGTGAATGCATGGGGGAATTAGAGGAAAGCCACACTATCACAACTGACAAACCCTGAATCCATGAAAACATGCAAGCAAAAAAAGTCAAGATAAAGGGGCAGTTTATCACATGAAAGAAAGAAAAACAGGAGGCCTTGATGGCAGCACATTGGAAATCTAATATGAAGTGATATGACAGCTATAAAGTTAGGTGTGTAGAAGAAAAGAACAGGGGTAGTCTCTAACCTAATGGGAAGGGCAGAGGTGATCTTGATACTGATGGAAGGTGGACCCAAGTGAGGCACAAAACTGCAGGTCGATCTTACTTATAAAAGAATATATATATATATATATATATATATATATATGGCTTCCCTACGTTAGACCGAAAGCTCGGAAGATCGACAATCACATCACCGATGCCAGAAGACTGACGGAGCAGATAACCAACAACTCGTAATCCTGACAGCGAAAACACTGACATGGAAAATGTGTAAAGCGACTCGGTAAGTGTGCGATAGTGAGGGATTTAGGGTTAGGGTGTGTGTAAGGTGTGTGTGCGATAGTGAGGGATTTAGCGTTAGGGTGCATGTAAGGTAAGTGTGCGATAGTGAGGGATTTAGGGTTAGGGTGTGGGTAAGGTGTGTGTGCGATAGTGAGAGATTTAGGGTTAGGGTGCGTGTAAGGTAAGTGTGCGATAGTGAGGGACTTGAGGGTTAGGGGCGGATTAAGTGAGTTAGGGTGCGAGTAAGGTAAGTGTGGGATAGTGACGGACCTTAGGGTTAGGGTTTGGGTTAAGGTTAGTGCATAGATAGTTGTGTGTAAGGTGTAGTGCATGTTTTTTGGTTGTTGGTGTGCTTGTGTTGTGTGTGTGTTGTGTGGAACAGCAAACTTTTTGTTTTGTTAGCTGTCGGGATTGTGGTTTGTCGGGCATGTGAACTTTCTTGTTTCTGTGGTTTCGTTCTTGTGGTGTCGGTGTTGTGTACTGTCGGTCTAACATAGGAGACCCATATATATATATTTATATATATAAACTATATATATATATATATATATATATATATATATATATATACAGACACACACACACACACACATATATATATATATATATATATATATATATATATATATATATATATATATATATATATATATATATATATATATATATATATATATATATATATATATATATATATATATATATATATATATATATATATATATATATATATATATATATATATATATATATATATATATATATATATATATATATATATATATATATATATATGTATATCCTAGCTAAAGTACTTGTGAGGAGGCTAGATATCATGCTACCACAGATTATTCAGGAAAGGCAAAATTGATTTGTTAGAAACAAAAGGGCAAAAGAAAAAAACAGTGGTAGAGGCTGTGAAGAAACTGAAAACACTGTCATCTGTGTTAGCATGTCTGGCAGGAGATTTATTTATATTCTCAGATTAACTTGTATTGTATATCAGCATGTATAATGGTAGAAATGTAAATAAGTTTTTAAAATGTTGAGTATCTCCTTGTTTATGCAAAATGTTTAAAGAATTTGTCAGTGTTTTGATACATTTCTAATTGCACGTTTGTGACAGAGATTCTAAAGTGAAAAAAAAACTTTCTGTGGAGAATCAGATGAACAGTGGGTGATGTCATTAGAATGTTCCTGGTTGCTAGGTGGTTATCTGAACAGCTGATTGACAGGAAAAAGAATTTTTTCAAACAGCTGACTGTTATTTTTTATATGACAGTTGAGACTGTTAAGCTGAGCAGTTAGTGAAGAGTTGCAGTCAGTTACAATGCTGTGCAGTGCATACCCAGTAAAAAAGGACTCATCAAAAACTGTAATCCTGCCATTGTCCTGCTGTGATGTTTTAGATTAGATCAGGCACAGTATTTTTCTAGTTAGATTAGGAAAGTTTAGTTATTTAGATAGAGTTTTTCTAAGATAATGGACTTCTAACCTACAGTTTAATTTTAAATTTTATATTTCTGGTGATTGAATTCTAGTGTTTATTGAAAATTATAGATTTACATTCTTGCATTCATTTTACTTATTATTAAATGTTTTTCATTACTTAACATTACGGCTGGACAATCAGTGTGTTCTTTCGAGATTAGAGAGTGTTTATACCTGTTTGATACTTCCCAGGTCACCTCAAATGCCTGCCTGCTCCTGGTCATAGCTATCATTTATTTTGATATTTATTTTTTTTAATAACTGATCACCCTTTAAAGGGTGTGTAGACCTGTCTGACTCTGGTGGCAGCATTACCATTTGTACTGGGGAGGGGACACAGCTGGAAATCTGTGTCAGGCTTCCCATAAGTGTTTGAGTGTGTGAGATTTACATTTATTTTGAGTGTGAATGAGTCAGAGGTCTTAAACGGGAACATAATGCTCTGAAGTGTATGGTAAGGGATTATATTTGGGGTGGACAGAGGTATATAGTCCAGTCCCAGGAAAAAAGAGTCTGTTCCTGTTGTGCTCTTAAGGGAAATTGTGGAATATTACTCTTCTGTGCTCTGTGCTCTGGTGTTTTCTGTGATGCTCCTACACTGGAGTCCGTGGTGAGGATCAAGACTCCTTAATTACTGACCTGGGTTTTAAGTGGGGGACATCACATTTATTGTTGGCAGTCCAGTGGGATATTAGCTGGATGCTATATAGGTTCATAGGTAGGTAGGTACTAGGCTATCTGCCCGAAGGCATTTATAAGCCTAGCCGGAATGCGTTGGCTTTCGCCGCCCCCTTAGATTAGTTCCCTGTGCCTCTGTCCAGCAGAGCCATTGAAGTGATCCCTGGGGTAAATGTTCTGTTTCCTATCCACTCATCAAGTTTTCTCTTGAAGAGGGTTAGCGAAGAGCTCTGCCTAATGTAGATTGGAATCTTGTTCCAGAGCATGGGAAGTCTCTGGAACAGGAATCTATCCCTCCAGCACATCCTATTTATTGTTGTGGTGAGGTTTAGAGCCCTGGAGCATGTGGCTCGAGGGGATATGGTTTTCTTTAGGTGGAGAATGTCCATCAATTCTGGGTTGGACATGGCCTTGTATGTCAGGCAGAAATCACCTCTGAGTAGGCGGTATGCAACCAAGTACAGCTGGAGTTTCTTCAGTCGATCTGCATAGGGCATCTGCTTGAGGCCAGTGATCCTCTTGGTGAGGAACTTCTGTGGTCTTTCCAGTTGTTGCAGGTGTCTTGTAAGGTACATCCAAAATGGGGCATTGTACTCTATGATGGGTCTGATGAGTGATGCGTAGAGGGGCCCAATGACCTCTTTCGATCTGGATTCAAATCCTTTTGTGATTAGGTGGGCCACATAGAAGGATTTTATAACCACTTTGGCAATGTGATTATCAAAGGAGAGGTTACTATCTGCTTGGGTCCCCAGATCCCTTATTACGTCTACCATATTTAAGGGACTATCACCTTTGTGATAGTTTGTGGTTACTTTGTTTTTTCCAAAGGGGATGACTATGCACTTTTTGGCATTTAGCTTGAGGCTATGATTTTGGCACCAGGTATCTGTCTCAGTGAGACCCTTTTGGAGGATGTCTGTGTCAGCCAAAGAGTCAGTTATAGCCCCTAGTTTGCAGTCATCTGCAAACTTGGTCAGCCATAGTCCTCCTGTGCTTGCCTGAACCTCTGAGAAGCATATGCTGAACAGGAGGGGTCCTAGGACTGAGCCCTGGGGAACGCCACTTTTAACCAGTTTAGAGTCAGACCTAGCTCCTGCAACTCTTACCATGTGGGTTCTGTCCATGAGCCAGTTGGCAACCCATCTCGTAATGTAGGGTTTTATGTTCAGGCTGGTGAGCTTGTCTATAATACCTGAGTGTGAATGGTGTCAAAGGCCTTTGCAAGGTCTAGGTAGGCTGTGTGGACTTTTCCCTCGTCTATAGCCTTGGTAACTGTCTCAAAGAAGTCCGCCAGGTTTAGGAGGCATGATCTGCCCTTAACAAAGCTGAACTGGGTAGGGTCCAGTGTTTGGAGGTTTCCATTGTCTCTGTTAATGAGCTCCATGTTGATGCACTCCATAGCTTTGCAGACCAAGCTAGTCAGGCTTATAGGGCAATAGTTCCTGGGGTCAGCTGTGGCTCCACCTTTGTGGAGTGGAATAACCATTGCTGTGCGCCACTCTGTGGGCACATAACCTGTGGAGAGGCTGAGTTTAAACAGTGTGTTTAGGTGAGGGATTAGTTTATCTTTGAGCTCGTGTAAGACGCAGCCTGGGACACCATCCGGTCCCATTAATGCTGTGTTTTTGGCTTTGGAGAGGGCTGTTTTTACTTGAGTGTCTGTGATTTCAGGGGCACTACATTCTTCTGGTATAGTTATGGGCCCTTTTGGGGGTGAGAGGGTGGTAAAGTTTGCACTGAACCTGTCTGCTAGGATGTTGGCTATATCGTTCGGTTCAGTGTATTTTGTGCCATTCTGCACTAACTCCGAGCAGATTTGAGAATTGACACTTAGATTCTTAACATAGCTAAAGAATGCCTTGTGGTTATCTTTGGAGTCCATGGCAATTTTTCTTTCGAAGCTAGCCTTGGATGATTTTATGAGGGAACATAGCTTCTTGCTGATATTGGTCAGGGATGTCTTACCTTCTTGGGATTTTACTCTTTTCTGTACTAGTTTCCTCCTTCTATTGTATAGTTTGTTTATGGCAGGAGTCCACCAGACTGGTTTCCTTTTCTTGGAGGAGTGAGTCTTGGTTTTGTTTTGGATAGCACGATCCATGCATTCTTGTAGGTGCCCATAGAGTGCATTAGTAAATGATTTTGCAGCTTGCACAGCATTACCCTTTAGCATGGGGGCTTTGAAACTTCCCACCTTGGTCTTCAGTAATGTGAAGTTTGCTTTTGAAAAGTTTTTCACGGTGGTTTCTTTGACCGGGGGTGGTGGCGGAATGTGAATATCCAGAGTGATTAGTTTATGGCCAGATCTAACCAGCGAGGGGTTGACCTCTGGTGTTGAACACCGGTCACCCATGTTGGTGATGACCAGGTCCAATATGTTGTCACCTCTGGTGGGGGTGTTGACCAGTTGATCCAGGGCGTTTGAGTTTATAAATTCTAGGAAATGTTGGGCAAGGGAGTTCGTACTTGAGTAGTTCTCCCAGTTAATGTTTAGGTAATTGAAATCACCCAATATCAGGGTGTTTGGTAGGACCTTTATGTTTCCCAGTGTTTCCAGGAATGTGGAGGTTGGGTCCTGGGACACGGTGGGTGATCTGTAGCAAGCTATAATTTGAATAGCAGTTTTGCCCATTGTTAGTTGCACGTGGATGATCTCTGAAGCATCGTGCTGTGCCACTAACCTGGAGGTGTGCGTATCCTTGATGAATATGGATACTCCTCCGCCTTTTGTATTTCGGTCCTGGTTTTGTGGCCGAAATGTATGGTATGAGCCTTAAACCAGGTTTCTGTTACTGCACATATATCGATTTTCTCCATACTGAGGAGTGCCTCGAGTGTGTGCATTTTGAGGTTTAGACTTCTGGCATTGAGTAGCATTACCCTCAGTTTTTTGTTACTTGTGCTATTTACGGTGGTGGGTTTGTCTTTTGAGCCTTGCCTAAAAAAGGCACTATGGGGGTGGCAAGAGCCTTGGCCAGTATTTGAAAGCCTAAGGGTGACAGGCGCAAGCCATCTCTAGCAAAGCAGCGTGGCTTGTCGAGCATGTCATCCCAGGCTGACAGACACTGGATCCCCTTTGAATGACACCAGAAGCTTAGCCAATTGTTGAAATTGATAATTTTTTCTCTATACCGTGGTATCATTCTTGGTGAGGGCAGGATGCTACTCAGGGTTAGGGTCATACTGGCCTGGGCTACGTGATCAGAGAGCTCTTCCATGTCTCTTTTTATATAGTCCAGGGAGGTACGGCTCAGGTCATTAACACCAACATGGATAATGACAGAGTCATATTTGTACTTGTTCTGGAGTGACCTGAGTGCTTGTGTTATGTGGTGGATCCTGGCACCTGACAGGCAACTAACAGTAACCTTCTCCTTGTGCAGCCTAGTGAGCGGGACGTCAGTGTGCCTGACTATAGAGTCACCTATTACTAGTGTGTTGGGTATGTTATTTTGCCTTAAGGGCTGTGATTGTGTGGCACACTGGTTTTGTGAAGTATGCATTTCATGGTTTGTGTTGGGAAGGTGGAGTTTGCTTGGATGTCTGCTTTGGAGGTCTCTGTTGCTTTTGCAGATTTTTATTTAGAGCCTCCGAGTATGTTTTTGTGTATTTATATGTGTTTTTTGCCAGTGCTGGTTTCATAGGTCTATGTGAGACTGGTGGTATGATGCAAGTAATTCCCTTCTCCTCTTGACTGTCTGGTCCAGTCTTGGGTTGAGAGAGCTTAGCCTCCAGTTTGGCTGTATAATTGCATCTCTCGCATGTATTAGTGTTTGGTGGAAGGAGGAGTGGGTTGTCTGTGTACATGAGGCAATTGTAACATTGCCTCAAAATGCCCAGATTCACCAGTTAGACTGGAGAGTACACCTGAAACTGCCCTTTGGACATGCCTGGATAGTTACACTGAACTGTTTTACTGACTGGCTGGTAAGGTCGAAAAGAGAGCCTTGTCCTTCTCTACAGTATGGGGGGGGGGGTCTAGTGCTAAGGTTTATTAGTGCTTGCTATGAGTTTTGGGCAAGTGCCAGGATGAGAAGTGAATGATTTGAGTAATTAAGTTGAAAGTTTGTCTAGGGAGCTTTTTCCAAGGGAAAAATTGAAGAGTAGACGTTGTGGAGCCGGGAATAGTTATACCCTAGGTAACCGGTGCTGCCCAGCGTGCAAAATCGTGCAAATGCGGGTTTTATAGCAGGGAAATGAAAGAGATAGAAATTAGCCCAAAATGGCCAATAAACACAGAAACTTGTAACACAGCCCTGAATTACAGCACTAACCTGAAAACTGGACTAAACTAGCTTAGAAATGTGGGAAAACAAGTATTTTTTTTTCAGAAAATAAAGCAGATACAATAAAAAAAATACTTTAAATGCACAGAAATGGTTATCACACTTGAGTGTGTAGCCTACAACAGTTAAAAAGGTAATTTAAACACAAAAACTACTTTGTTAAAGTGCAGGCAGTAAAATAAGTACAATATGTAGCTGAAACAAGCTTTTAAATCACAGAAACTATAGAAAATCGGCGTTTTAGGCTGAATTAGCTAAAGGCACCAAAAAATGCAGAAAAATGATAATCACTACAAAGTCTCTCTTTTCTGTCTCTGCTAATGTAGAACTCTTCAGGGCAACAGGCAGGAGCTTGCTGAGCTGTATACTAGCACAAAAACCTTGCAAGTGTGGGTTTTATAGCAGGGAAATGAAAGAGATAGAAATTAGCCCAAAATGACCAATCAACTACTAATTTCTGGGCTGAAACCACTCCAACAGGGACAGATAGGCTGCTCAAAGCTCCATTTCTCACAGTGAACAGAGAAACTTCCTTCTATCCAAGTAAGGTATAGGAAACAGAGAAACTTGTAACACAGCCCTGAATTCAGCACTAACCTGAAAACTGGACTAAACTAGCTTAGAAAGGCGGGAAAACAAGTATTTTTTTGTGTTTTTGTTTTTTTCAGAAAATAAAGCAGATACAATCAAAAAAACACTTTAAATGCACTGAAATGGCTATCCCACTTGAGTAGCCTACAACAGTTAAACAGGTAATTTAAACACAAAAACGACTTTGTTAAAGTGCAGGCAGTAAAATAAGTACAATATGTAGCTGAAACAAGCTTTTTAAATCACAGAAACTCTAGAAAATCAGCGTTTTAGGCAGAATTAGCTAAAGGCAGCAAGAAAATGCAGAAAAATGATACTTAATCACTCCAAAGTCTCTCTTTTGTGTCTGCTGCTGTAGAACTCTGCAGGGCACCAGGCAGGAGCTTGCTGAGCTGTATACTAGCACAAAAACCTTGCAAATGCAGGTTTTATAGCAGGGAAATGAAAGAAATAGAAATTAGCCCAAAATGGCCAATAAACTACTAATTTCTGGGCTGAAACCACTCCTCCTGGGACAGATAGGCTGCTCAAAGCTCCCTCTCTCACAGTGAACAGAGAAACTTCCTTCTATCCAAGTAAGGTATGGGCAAACACAGAAACTTGTAACACAGCCCTGAATTCAGCACTAACCTGAAAACTGGACTAAACTAGCTTAGAAAGGCAGGAAAACAAGTATATTTTTTGTTTGTTTCAGAAAATAAAGCAGATACAATAAAAAAAACACTTTAAATGCACAGAAATGGCTATCACACTTGAGTGTGAAGCCTACAACAGTTAAACAGGTAATTTAAACACAAAAATGACTTTGTTAAAGTGCAGGCAGTAAAATAAGTACAATATGTAGCTGAAACAAACTTTTTAAATCACAGAAACTCTAGAAAATCAGCGTTTTAGGTGGAATTAGCTAAAGGCAGCAAGAAAATGCAGAAAAATGATAATCACTCCAAAGTCTCTCTTTTGTGTCTCTGCTGCTGTAGAACTCTACAGGGCACCAGGCAGGAGCTTGCTGAGCTGTATACTAACACAAAAACCTTGCAAATGTGGGTTTTATAGCAGGGAAATGAAAGAGATAGAAATTAGCCCAAAATGGCCAATAAACTACTAATTTCCGGGCTGAAACCACTCCGCCAGGGACAGATAGGCTGCAAAAAGCTCCCTCTCTCACAGTGAGCAGAGAAACTTCCTTCTATCCAAGTAAGGTATGGGCAAACACAGAGACTTGTAACACAGCCCTGAATTCAGCACTAACCTGAAAACTAGACTAAACTAGCTTAAAAAGGCAGGAAAACAAGTATATATATATATATATATATATATATATATATTTTTTTTTTTTTCAGAAAATAAAGCAGATACAATAAAAAAAAACACTTTAAATGCACTGAAATGGCTATCACACTTGAGTGTGTAGCCTATAACAGTTAAACAGGTAATTTAAACACAAAAACAACTTTGTTAAAGTGCAGGCAGTAAAATAAGTGCAATATGTAGCTGAAACAAACTTTTTAAATCACAGAAACTCTAGAAAATCGGCGTTTTAGGTGGAATTAGTTAAAGGCAGCAAGAAAATGCAGAAAAATGATACTTAATTGCTCCAAAGTTTCTCTTTTGTGTCTCTGCTGCTGTAGAACTCTGCAGGGCACCAGGCAGGAGCTTGCTGAGCTGTATATTAGAACAAAAACCTTGCAAATGCTGGTTTTATAGCAGGGAAATGAAAGAGATAGAAATTAGCCCAAATGGCCAATAAACTACTAATTTATTGGCTGAAACCACTCCTCCTGGGACAGATAGGCTGGTCAAAGCTCCCTCTCTCACAGTGAACAGAGAAACTTCCTTCTATCCAAGTAAGGTATGGGCAAACACAGAGACTTGTAACACAGCCCTGAATTCAGCACTAACCTGAAAACTAGACTAAACTAGCTTAAAAAGGCAGGAAAACAAGTATATATATATATTTTTTTTCAGAAAATAAAGCAGATACAATAAAAAAAACACTTTAAATGCACTGAAATGGCTATCACACTTCAGTGTGTAGCCTATAACAGTTAAACAGGTAATTTAAACACAAAAACAACTTTGTTAAAGTGCAGGCAGTAAAATAAGTACAATATGTAGCTGAAACAAGCTTTTTAAATCTCAGAAACTATAGAAATCGGTGTTTTAGGTGGAATTATCTAAAGGCAGCAAGAAAATGCAGAAAAATGATTCTTAATCACTCTAAAGTCTCTCTTTTGTCTCTCTGCTGCTGTAGAACTCTGCAGGGCACCAGGCAGGAGCTTGCTGAGCTGTATAGACATAAAGAATTCATGTAAGGAGAAAAAAGGAAAGAGGAGGGTAAGCAAGGAAGCATCCTCTTCAACCTGCAGCAGGCATTCTAAACTATGGGATGGGTCTCCATATGGGAGGTTCTAGATAGAGGACAAGCTGCGGAATAGATTTGTAAAATAGATCAGGACAATCTACAACTAGACCTAGACAGAGGTAATGGTAAATGTGAGATATTGGATATGGTGAAAATAAACAGAACAACAACGCTTCTAGCCTCACTGCTGTTCACTGTGGTGAATGAGGAACTAGCATTTAAGTTTAGGAAACAGTTAACCACACTTTAGGAGGAAAAAACATATATACTAGGAATTATTTATTTATGCATATATCTTATGCTGTTATGTGAGGATATAGAGAGGTCCTGGCAATTGCACCACCAGGCCTTAACTGGTTTGGATCAGAATCAGGACTGAGATGCAGTATGAAAAAACATCCTTTTTAAGGTAGGCAGAAGGAGGGGATAATGGAGGTGTGAGTGGGAGAAATATGGGATATGGAGTACACCAAATACCTTAGGCTATATAACGGCACAACAGTGAAAAGAATCAGGCAGAGGCAAGGAGAAGCTGTGGCAGGTGACGTATAGAGGAGAATAGAAATCATCCAAATAGTTAGGGAGAATTAACACAGTACAATGATACCACTGGCAATAATTCTGAACATGCTAAGAAATCCAGTGGTAGAGCCAGAAGCAAAAACAGCTTACAGGAATTAAAAGAATGGGCAAAGAGATGGAAAGATGTATAGCAAGAGGAAGAATAATGCTGAATAGAAAGATAGGAGGATGCAGAAAGCTGCATTTACTCACATCTGCACTATTTTCAGATAGCAAAGGCAGGAGGGAGGAGATATATATCAGGGAAAAGCAACACAAAATCTAGAGAAGCAATATGAATGAAATGGGAAGCCATGAAAAAGCAAAGATGTAAAGTGCTATATGAGGACCAGAGAGAAAGGGATGAGAACACAGCTATTAGGAGTACATATAGAAGATGACAGTGAGAGAATGGATTAAAAAGGTAGTAAAGGTGACACAGTAACTGCAACAATGTGAAGTAGGAGACTAAACCCAAAGAGTATACCATAAGTGCTATATTACCCCAAAGAGGCTGTTCATTCTAGCGATGAAGGAAGGATAGAACAGGAATCTTCCTGATGTTCTGTGAATGATACTGGACATAGGAAGCATGGCAGAAGACTGAAGATTCATGAACACATTTTCCAAAATGAAGGGGAAGTCTATGGGAATTGTTTATGTGGGGAACAGAGCAAGAGGGAAGAAGATGGGAAGAGGTGAGGGAATCAAGAATGTAAAAAATTCTGGCAAAGGAAATTAAAGGAATTGGAATGACAGACAGAGGGTGACCATGCATGAAATGAACAGAACATTCTCTAACATCACAGGGGAGAAAATTCAAGGCAGTTAAACTAAAATGAGAGTGAAAAGAGATGCTGACCTACAATGGAACTGAAGCAAAAATAGATCGACCTGAGAGAACAAGAGAAATGTTGGCGTGGGACAGAGTAAGGGGAGGAAGGGGACCAGCAGGGATTAGAGAAGTGTATATGGAATCACTTGTGATGTCAGCTGCAACTATATAGGAGGACTGCACAGGTGTGTTATAAACTCAAGATAAATAAATACAATAAAATAAAATAAATGGCAGAGGTTCTGGAGGAGGCAGGACATACTGGGAAGAACTGTGAACAAACCAATAATGAGAGAATGAGGTTTGGAGAATAAATCACAAGGATCAGATTGGATGGCTTCCTAGAGTCCATAAAACTGACCTCTGTGATTGGTAGATCCCCTGGTGGGATATATGCCTGGAAGATAGCAAACATAGCACCTTTGTTCAAGAGGGAAAGGGAAAAAATCCAAGGAGTTACTGGCATTTTTGTTTAACAACAGTTGCAGAGAGAGTCTTGAAGAGAATTTTTAAGGGGAAGGCTAGTAAGTATTTCTGGAGGATGACAGTCTCCAGGACAATAACCAACATGGATTCATGGCCAGAAGGAACCTGATCCATCTTTGACTAGTTTACAGTAAACTTGATGGGAGAGTAGCTGTAGACATAGTTCATCTAAACTTCAGCAAGGCTTTTGGGTCCTGCAAACAAGAGTGATGAAAGCACTTAGGGGCCGGGGTGAAGGGGGGTAAGACCAAGACTCAAGAACAGTCAAGTTGCATGTTTGGATGGCAGGACTCCAAGGGCTTTGGTAAGAGGGACAGTTTCAGGAATTACAAAAGTGACTAGAGAACAATAGCAGAAGTCTGTCCTGGATCCAGACATGCCTGAAGGAATACAAGAGAATGTCAGCCTCTTTGCTGATGGCAAAAAGATAGGTGCAGCATTGGTGGATGGAGAAGAGGCTAGATAAGAATATGGAAAGGCTAAGCAAGTGGGCAGAAAGGTGGCAGTTGAGATTTAATGCAAACAAATTAAAATGACTGCCCTTGAGAAACAGCATCCATGATGTAAAATATCAGCTTGCAAGTGTAAAAGTGATAGAAACAGAGCAGGAAAAGGTTCTCAGGCCATTGATTACTCCTGTCTTGGACCACCAGGAACAGAGTAAAAGGACATTGGCAGAAGCTAACAAAATGCTGTGGTATATCCTTGAGGACAAAATTAGAGAACTTAGGAGGTAATATGTCATCTGCATGGGGCCTTGGTCAGTCTACAGCTTGAGTACTGTGTCCAGTTTTGAAGATTTTATAAGAAAAAAGATATCAGACTTCTTGAAGGAATGCAGAGCAGTGCTACCAGAAAGACCCATTGGATGGGTAATGAATAATATGACCAGGGACTAAAAGAACTTAACTCTTGTCATTAGAGATTAGAATAATTTGTGGTGGTGGGACATATTGATACACAAGATCATGTTATACAGATATGATAGGGTCCTTCTGAACCAGAAGGACAGAGGAAGAAAGAGGGGGCAGAGGCAGCAGATTGTAAGATTTGACTACTCAATGTATCTCAAAATATTTTTTAACTGAGATGGTTATGCACCTATGGAAAGGACTACTGGAATGAGTGTTGGAAAAGGCATCCACAAAAGAATTTAAGAGGGTATAGAAGAGGTGGTAAAAGGGGATGGGGAAGACAGAGATAGGAACGAGGATAGAATGTTGAATACACTTAAAGGGTAGATTAGATAGGCTTGTTTTCCTTTGTCTACCATCAAGCAAATACAATGTAATATTATTATGATGGTATTTCCAGAACTGCACACAGGAGTCCAGATGGGGTTTTACCAGTGCCAAATCACTGAACAGCCTGTAATCTCCATATCACGTGTATTCCTACAGAGTACTTCCATCCTTGATATTCCACCCTTTTCTAAACAGAAATTTTAAAGGATCCTTAAAGATGTTATCCTAGTCAGAAAAACAGGCAAACCTATTCCAGTTTTTAAGAATTGTCTCCTTAATAAGTATGGCATCACTATTAAAATTCATAACAAATGCACTTTTAAAGGGGCCACCTCTTGATTTACTGTCTGTGTCCCACCCTTAGTAGAGGTGTTCTCCTTACCCAAAATAGCAGCAAATCTCGCTTTCCTCCATTCTTTTACTTCCTGCATAACTTAATTAACTAAATTAACACAATATTCTCTATCCAGAAACATCCTTTGCAGTTTGCTATATTCACATAAAAAGTCTTCCTCTTCAGACATCATCCTAGTAATACGAATGAACTAACCTTTGACCAAACTTCTTTTCTGTCTAATAGGGTGAGCACTGTTAGAAAATAAATAGGAATTAGAGAACGTCTTCTTAAGATAAATAATAGAAGTGCATTTTTGATGTACCAATGCCCCTGATGATATCCTCAACTACCATCTACAAATAAATATCTTTAATTGTAAAATCCTGTTTAATCTAATAAATGTCCAAATAGTTTATCTCTTCTTTCAGGGTGCAATGGGTGGATTTTAAAAAAATGGGTAGTGGTCTTGATATGCTCTAAAAATTCCATTAATTTATCTTCCAGGCCCACCCAAAAAATACAATGCAAATATCATCCAGGTAGCATTTGTATAAATTCCAGAATTTGGAATAACAAGAATTAAAAACATATTTGCACTCCCAGATAGATAAAACAATATTGGCAAACATAGGGGCACAACAAGCTCCCATAGCCACTCCACTCTTCTGTCTAAACAATTCCCCTTCAAAATAAATACAATTGTATTTTAACACCAGTTTTATGTATTTTGAAGGGGAATTTTTTAGACAGAAGAGTGGAGTGGCTATGTGGGCTTGTTGTGCCCCTATGTTTGCCAATATTATCTGTGTAGGAATACAAATATGTTTTTAATTATTGTTATTCCAAATACTGTAATTTACACAAATGCTACCTGGGTGATATTTGTATTTTCTGGGTGAGCCTGGAAGATAAATTAATGGAATTTTTAGAGTATATCAAGGCCACTACCCATTTTTGAAAATTCAGCCATTGCACCCTCAAAGAAAATATGGACTACTTGGACTTTCACATTAAGAAAGATATGGTAAATCAAAAATGTACTTCTCTGATTTATCATAAGGAGACACTCTCTAATTCCTATTTATATTCTAATAGTGCTCACCCTTTTAGACAAAAGAGAAGTTTAGTCAAAGGTCAGTTCATTTGTATTTCTAGGATGATATCCTAAGAGGAAGACTTTTTATGTGAATGTAGCAAACTGCAAAGGATGTTTCTGGATAGAAAATAGCCTATCAATTTAGTCAATGAAGTTATGCAGGAAGTAAAAGAAGAGAGGAAAGGGAGATTTGCTCCTATTTTGGGCAAGGAGAACACCTCTACTAAGGGTGGGACGCAGACAATAAATCAAGAGGTGGTCCCTAGGTTGGAATATGATGAAGGTTTTAAAAGTGCATTTGTTATGAATTTTAATAGTGATGCTACACTTATTAAGGAGGCAATTCTTAAAAAATGGAATAGGTTTGCTTGTTTTTCTAACTTAGATAACATCTTTAAGGGTCCTTTAAAATTTGTGTTTAGAAAACGGCAGAATATCAAGGAACTTCTAGAAAGCAATAAGAATTAAAAAAAAATAATGTAATGATAAAAGTTGGAACATATAAATGTGGGGCTTGTGCTCAATGTCCATATATCTCCAATAGGGATTGTGTCTTCCTTACAGGTAGGGACAAAAGAATAAAGGCAAACAGCTATTATAATTGTAATAGTGAAGGGGTGATTTACCATGCTTTGTGCAGAAAATGCAACTCCTTTTATGTAGGGAAGATTGAATGTAAATTGAGGAAGAGAACTGATGAGCACGTGTACAATATTAGGAAAAGGGAAGAAAATAATGCCCTCTATAGACACCAAATTAAGTGTATTGAATCCAGCTTTATGTTTTTTGTATTGGAAGAAATTAAGAACGATCCTGTGGGAGGGCATGGGACACAAGGAATTAATACAAGGAAGTCTATTGGCAGATTAATCTTGAAGCAAACAGACCCCTTGGCCTTAATGATAATATTTCCCTGGCTCCAATACTAAAACTTGGGGCAGCTAAGTCATAGACATTCTCTGTTTGTACTATTGCTGTTTCTATGGAATTTGTTTTTAGTGTTTTAAAAGATTTTAAATATTTTATTGTGCATCAATTATTTATTTATATATTATTCATCTTATTAGGTGTATGAACATGCTTTTTTTTAACATTTTGGTAGTTACTTGGGGCATTAGAATTTCAACAGTTATGTTTTTCATACTCCTTGCATTCAAGCATGTTTCATTCTGTTGCAATGAAGGTCTTTCAACACTGGATGGCAGTATAGGACAGTTATTTATAATAGAGCTACAATAATTGGAACTTTTCTAATTTAACATTTTTAATTCAACAGTTTTGGTGGAGTTTATCACTTGTACAATTATTTTAATATTATCTGTGTGAATTCACCATTCAGTAGGGGAATTTAACTTGCATTTGTTTTTGGTATATAAATTGTGTGATAACTTTTTAATTGTTTCTATAATATGATTGGTGATTCAATTTTAGATTTGGAGGAAACTTAAATGTATTTAAGGTAGTGGGTGACTTGTGTTATTACATCTGTAAAAGTCCGATACTTTGGGACAAAAAATACAGTGATCCAGTTAATGTGGTTTATGTATCTATGATTATTTTTTATATTTATTTTTTTAAGTCTTTGTGATTCAACTACTTTTTATATCTCCCGGTTTTGGTGCTCAGCAGTACCCCTTGGATTTCTTGATTATCATAGAAGTTTGACACGTTCCCTTCACTAGCTTTCAGACTATTCAGAGATGCACCAAATACAACCTTAGAAATCTTAGCCACTCATCCTCTCTTCCACCCCCCCCCCCCCCCCCCCAACTAGGCTTTGCTGCACAGACCATGCCCTCTCAGTCTCCTTGGTTCCAAACCATGGGAATCTCTCCCTTCTTTTCTTAAAGATAAATCCTCTTACACCATTTTCCATTCACAAATAAAATTACATTTCAAAACTCTAGGAAAATGCAACTGTGATCTCTCTGGTCATATAACATAACCTCTTAATTTCCCTTCTTTCGAGTTCATACCTTGTTCTGACTTTATTTTTGATTGTGATTCTTTCACAGCTCTGGCTTCCACTCTCTGTATGATGTATATACTGTGTTTTTTCAATCACTCTGTATATAATGCCATTTATCTATTGTCTTTATTCCCCCAAACCAGCTATGGATCAAATGGGATCAGTTCTCTACCCTTGTTAACAAATTCAAAATAAAACAAAGAAACAACAACTAAATAAATAAATAAAACTATATGGGTACTTGTTGTGTGGCAGCAGGTTACAAGGTTATTGAGAGGAGTTATACCACTTTCTGTAGCCTAATTCAGAGTACGGACAGTGGAGACATGCATCTTCTAGTCTTTGAGTCAAGATTTTTATTAATTTACTAGTCCCACTAGGCTCTTCTTTTCAGGGGAGATCTGAAGTTGTATTTATACTTCTAGGGGAAATTTGGCCAAGCTAGAGTGATGTGAAGCAGCAGTGAAGGTGTCGGCAGAGGTACTTCTGTAGTATCTTCGGCTTCGTGGATATCATAGTTCACAATCCTGAGTAGAGAAACAGCATGTTTGCACCTAGATGAACTGAGGTGGGTTACCAGATGACTAGACGCTTCTGAGCTTCCACAAAACATAAGTTGCCTGTTTTTTTTTTTGCTTATTTATACTACTTACTGCACTTCTTTATTGACTGCTGCCTACTTTTATACTGTATTTATTTATTGTGTAGTAAACGACACTGTTGTACTTCAATTTCCTGCTAAACTGTGCCTGTAAAATTGAATTTTATTGCTGTTTTCACTGTTTAGCAAGCTTTTTTGTTGTTTCCATTGTTTGTTAAGTATTTACTCGGAGTGTTTCACTGTTTTAAAGCTATCAGTTTTGCCTGCTCTGGTTTTTCCACTAAGGGATCTAACTGTTTAAATGATTTGTTAGAGCCTCCTGGCTGATTATCTGCTGTTTTAAATGTTTTTTTCAGTGTTTCACTGGCACTGCTATTTATCTGCTGCATTAAATATTCTCTAGTGTTTCCCACTGAAACTAGGATAGCTTGTAGCTGTAGCATAGTCCAGATCCAGGCCTGCTGCTCCTGGAACTGTTTGTAGTGGGGTTTTTTTTCTGAGCACATTTCCAGGCCATCTTGGATTGAAAAGGGCCTATCGGCACTTTTGTGAGAGAACTGTGCTTGATTGCTACCTGACTGGTAAAGGGAGGCTGGCCTAGGGCTTGGAATAAGCATCCTCATTGGTCCTTTTGAATTTTGTTACATTTTTTTTCAAGTTTAGCTTTTGGTATTTAGGTTCTGCATCTGAGCACAGCACAACACACTACCACTCAATTGTTTGCCAAAAGCAGACAGTTAAATTCAACAAATTTTCCCTTAAAACCTAAGCAGAAATATCCATTAGCTGATCTCCATGATTGTTTCGGAAAAGCCACCCCTAGTGATAATGGTCTTCAACACAGAATTATGGACATTTGGACTACCGTTGTTTCTCCTGCCAGCTTTGTTGACTTGGATCTCTTGAGGCAGTGTAGCAATTGCCTCATGTACACAGACAATTCCCTACTAATAACACAGTCCACATAGTACATAGTGCAATCCTGCCCTCCAAGAAAAAGAAAAAACACACACACACACACATATATATATATATATATATATATATATATATATATATGGGTCTACTTCTTTTGACCTAACTTTCATTTGCCTGACACTCATTTGCCTGACCCCATTTGACTGAAGTTTCATTTGCCTGACACGTCATTTGCCTGACAAGTATTATTAGCAAGAAAATGGAATATGCCTCCTTCCCCACTGCAGTGCGACCCTGGAGTTAGAATATATAGTTAGGAGGGGTGTGGGGGGCGAAGCACCCCACTTACTTTTCTGTTACTAAGCAATCCCCCCACACCCTTCCTAACTATATATTCTAACTCCAGGGCCGCACTGCAGTGGGGAAGGCGGCATATTCCATTTTCTTGCTAATAATACTTGTCAGTCAAATGAAGTGTCAGGCAAATGAAGTGTCAGGCAAATGAAATTTCAGTCATTTGGTCTCAGGCAAATGAGTGTCAGGCAAATGAAAGTTAGGTCAAAAGAAGTAGACCCATATATATATATATATATATATATATATATATATATATATATATATATATATATATATATATATATATATATATATATATACACACACACACATGTACAAATGTGACTTAAATATAGAATTGTAATAACTTTCTCCTTTACACATATGTGCTTATGGTATATTGTATCCCCTTGTTGTCTCTAAATATTTCTGTAAAATGCTATGTAAAATCTACACTGTACCTGACAATGCTATTCTTGTTTGCATTGGGGCTTTTCTCCCCAGGCCTCCGCTGAAAATGGGCTCACACCCAGATCAAGAAATGTAAATGCAAAATAAAATAAAAATAATCATCATCATCTTCTTTTGGCTATTCCTGTTAGGGGTCACCACAGTGGATCATCTGTTTCCATTTCTTCTTGTCCTCTGCATCTTGCTCTGACACACCAACCACCTGCATGTCCTCTCTCACCACAACCATAAACCTTATCTTAGGCCTTCCTCTTTTCCTGTTACCTGGTAGCTTCATCCTTAGCATCTTTTTCCCAATATACTCAGCATCCCTCCTCAGCACATGTCCAAACCAACGCAATCTTGCCTCCAAACCTTCCAACCTGGGCTGACCCTCTAATATACTTATTCCTAATCCTGTCCACGTTCGTCACATCCAGTGCAAATCTTAACATCTTTAACTCTGCCACATCCAGCTCTAACTCCTGCCTTTTTGTCAATGCCACTGTCTCCAATCCATATAACATAGCTGGTCTCACTACCCTCTTGTAGACCTTCCCTTTCACTCTTACTGGTACTCGTCTATCACAAATAACTCCTGACACTCTACTCCACCCACTCTATCCTGCCTGTACTCTCTTATTCACCTCTCTTCTGCACTCACCATTAATCTGAACTATTAATCCCAAGTATTTAAACTCATCCTTCTTTGCCACCTCTACTCCTTGCATCCTCACCATTCCTCTATCCTCCCTCTCATTCACACACATATATTCTGTCTTAGCCCTGCTGACCTTCATTCCTCTTCTCTCTAGAGCATATCTCCATCTCTCCAGGGTCTCCTCCACCTGTTCCCTACTCTCACTACAGATCACAATGTCATCTGCAAACATCATAGTCCACGGGGACTCCTGTCTGATCTTGTCTGTCAACTTGTCCATCACCATTGCAAATAAGAAAGGGCTGAGAGCTGATCCTTGATGTAATCCCACCTCCACTTTAAATGCATCTGTCACTCCCGCTGCAGACCTCACCACTGTTACACTACCCTTGTACATATCCTGTACCACTCTTACATACTTCTCTGACACTCCTGACTTCCTTATACAATAAGACAACTCCTCTCTAGGCACCCTGTCATATGCTTTCTCTAAGTCTACAAAAACACAATGCAACTCCTTCTGACCTTCTCTGTACTTCTCCATCAACACTCTCAGAGCAAACATCACATCTGTAGTGCTCTTTCCCGGCATGAAACCATACTGCTGATCAATAATCATCACGTCCCTTCTTAACCTAGCTTCCACTACTCTTTCCCATAACTTCATGCTGTGACTGATCATTTTAATCTCTCTGTAGTTACTATAGCTCTGCACATCACCCTTATTCTTAAAAATCGGTACCTAAACACTTTTTCTCCATTCCTCAGGCATCCTTTCACTTTCCAAGATTTCATTAAACAATCTGGTTAGAAACTCCACTGCCTTTTTACCTAAACACCTCCATGCTTCCACAGGTATGTCATCTGGACCAACAGCCTTTCCATTCTTCATCCTCTTCATAGCTATCCTTACTGCCTCCTTGCTAATCCATTGTACTTTATGATTCACTATCCCTACATCATCGAACCTTCTCTCCCTCTCATTCTCTTCATTCATCAACCCCTCAAAGTACTCTTTCCATCTGCTCAACACACTCTCCTCGCTTGTGAGTATGTTTCCCTCATTATCCTTTATCACCTTTACCTGCTGCACATCTTTAGTAGCTTGGTCCCACTGTCTAGCCAATCGGTACAGGTCCTTTTCTCCCTCCTTAGTGTCCAACCTTTCATACAACTCTTCATATGCCTTATCCTTAGCCTTCACCACCTCTCTCTTTGCCATGCACCTTATCTCCTTATACTCCTGTCTACTTTCTTCATCTCTCTGACAATCCCACTTCTTCTTTGCCAACATCTTTCTCTGTATACTCTCTTGTACTTCCTCATTCCACCACCATGTCTCCTTGTCGTCCTTCCTCTGTCCAGATGTCATACCAAGCACCTTTCTAACTATCTCCCTTACTAGCTCTGCTGTAGTTACCCAGCTATTTGATAACTCTTCATTGCCACCCAGTGCCTGTCTTAACTCTTCCCTGAACTCCACCTCACAATTACCCTTTTTCAATTTCCACCATTTGATCCTTGGTGCTGCCCTTACACTCCTCTTACACTCCTCTTCCTCTTCTTGATCACCAACGTCATCCTACAAACCACCATCCCATGCTGCTTAACTACACTTTCCCTGGTCACCACTTTACAGTCTCCAATCTCTTTCAGACTGGCCCTTCTACATAAGATATAATCCACCTGAGTGCATCTTCCTCCACTCTTGTATGTCACCCTATGCTCCTCCCTCTTGTTAAATTACGTATTCACCACAGCCATGTCCATCCTTTTCACAAAATCCACTACCATCTGACCTTCTGCATTCCTTTGCTTAACACCATACCTACCCATCACTTCCTCATCCCCTCTGTTCCCTTCACCAACATGCCCATTGAAATCTGCTCCTATCACCACTCTCTCACCCTTGGGTACAGTCATCACCACTTCATCCAACTCACTCCAAAAGTTTTCTTTCTCATCCAATGCACACCCAACTTGTGGAGCATATGCACTAACAACATTCATCATTACACCATCAATTTCCAGAAAGATGAACTTACTTGTTCACCTTTCACATCCATTAATATCTTTGTATTGTCATCTCATAACTCCCTGTGCATACCTTTCTGCTCCCCATCTCCACGCACCTTTCTTACCCACCCCCCTCTACATTCCACATACCTTTCCTACCCCACCCCCCTCCACATCTCATATCCGCTCCTAAACTTTCAAATATACCCTTTTCTTAAGACGCCATCTTCATTCCATCATTCCTGCTCCAGGCTGCTGCACTTCCCAGGCAAGAACGCTTACTGTATGTAGTAGTATTTGGTTATTTGCCGCAATTGTATGTGTAGGTTTATTTGCTGATTCTTTCAACAGTCACTGCTTGCATCGCAATAATTGTATAATAAGCCTCAAATTGCCTGTAGTTAACATTCCTATGCGATATTATTAGCGTTTTTGCTATGTATCAATCATGAAGATGTTTCTAACTGGCATTTATGTAGTATGTAAACTGCAGCTTTTTTAGCAATTATTTTGTATTAGCTAGGTGATGTCTATGTCTTAGACTGCTGCTATTTCTCTAGTTGTGATGTAGAGTCAGATGGTTATAATTAGCTAATATCTGCTGAACTACCTCTTAACCTGTATTAGCACAGTCAATGTTACAAATCTCTTTTTGCTGAACCTATCCCAGCTGCACGTGCCTTTGCTCCTCAGGAGCGCTGAACGGGAAAACTTTTCTATTACCCTTAAACATACTGGGCCGAAGAAGCTTGAGCAAACACTTCTTGCTATTCCATTATTAAATTAAGTTATGTGCATTGGTGCACCTTTATGTTTAATATACCTTTCAACATTGTGTTTCGCTGTCTCTGTAACTCGTAATGAGTAACTCAATATTTACTACCCGTTGAGATTACCTTTGCGCCTTTTTTCCCCTTCATCAGAAGCACGAATAAGGGAAGGTTCATATTTAATTCCCCTCCAACATACTTGACTTTAGTAATTTGTTATAGTGCTACTTGCCATTCCATTTATTGAGACTACCTACGAGCCTGTTCTTCTACATCAGAAGCGCAAATAAGGGTAGATGTATATTCTATTCCCCTCCAATATACTTGACTGCAGTAGTTCAATACAAAGCTACTTGCCATTTCCACTTGTTTCATTAATATATGTGCTTCAGTGCACTTTCAAGATTTAATACCTCTTACCAGTGCGTTATTTTTTGCCTTTTTATTGCGGAACGAGTGAAGCACTGTTTGTACCCATAAAGATTTCCTTCGCGCCTTTTTCCTGACTCAGGAGCGCAGAACGGGAAAAATATTTTCAGTCAACTCAGGCTTGAAGGATCGACTAACACATCATTATTTATCCTTTCAAGTTCACATGCTCCCAATCCAAAAGCTAGTATTTTCCTTATCCTTGTAATTAATTATCTAACTGTGAAACATTTAGACAAAGAATGATGTTTATTTAATTACAAGAAAGGGGTCATTTTAATGTTCAATAGCATAGCCATCTCTTAAGTGTATGGGAATGTCAACACTGTATTAGCGTTGTTAAGGCATTGTTAGCGGAATACTTAGATTCTTATAACCTGACTTTAATTGCATCATTTTTTACTGATGACTGTTTATTTTACAGCCATTCTTAGGTTCTAGCACTGTTAACACTGCACAAGCGTTGTTAAGGCTTTCTTAGCTGAACACAATAGGTGCCACAACCATATTTTATATGCATAGTCTGCTTTTTACTGCTAGTTCTATTTCTGTTTGTTGAATACTACACTGTTTGTCCTTGCAATCTGGATGCTTTTAATAATGTATAAGTTAATTCCTGCATAATTATAGTAGTTATCCCATAATATTTTTTTCTCTCTCTCTCTATCTTACTCAGCTTTCTTCCACCTTGTCAGCTGTGTACTCCCCTGCAATCCAGACCAGTTGGCTACCCACGAACTAGAATTATACAAATAATTAAAGTTAATCTTCACAAACACACCAACCTCAATACAGGAAAGAACCTAAACCAAGTACTGTGTTGTATTATTCAAGGAACCAAGATAAGCATTGCAAAGTATGTACTATCTGTTCTTTACCTCCTGTAATTATTAACTAGTTTTTACCCCAGATCATGGAATATAATAACTAAGCTTACTCCAGCCAGGACTACCAGCAGCCTTATTCTACTACTTTGCTCCTACTATTTCAATCCTTAACTTAGGCCCTAGTTCCTCCCACCTTGTCCATTTTTTCTCTCTCTGCCCCACTTGTTTTTCTCATCGAGGTATCTCTGCTGCTATCATATGTTTTCCCACTAGATGGCAGTACTCGCCCACTAATCTGCTTGCTGTATTTTCAACTAGCAGCAAAGTGCTTCTACCAACTACTTACCTGTTTCTTCCACACTCTAAATATCCCACTATCACTCTACTGCCATCCTGACCCTCTCCCCTCCAGCAAATTTTTGTCCCTTACCTTCAGACTACCTACCTGGATTCTCCAGTTCACTTTCACTGATTGTCTTCCCAGTCTCTCTCTTGTCCTTGGTCTGCCCCGCTCCATTCGCCCTGCGGGCTCACTGCACTCCCCTACCCTACCCCCAATTCCCACCCACCCCCAGTACACCTAGACTTATACTTCCAAACCACACCCCTTTCTCTCTCAAAGCCAATCGTATCCTCCACCTACTTTAATCACCTGACCAAAACCAACTGCTTCTCACTAACTGGATCTATCCTAACTCCTCCCATTAATAACTACACCTCTACCTCAAATCACTTAAGATGCAAACACCAGTTTCCCCTGCACATATTAAAATACTACTCATTATCACCCTTTTATCTCTCTTAACAACATCTTACCTATTAACCTCATATGAACACTTTAATTACCTACACTTCTACTACCCTAACAAGCAAACAAGTATTATACCACCAACAACATGCCAAACACATATAAATATCACATCTCTTCCTACCTACATACTTCCAAAGTATCACAGATTAACCCATATTAAATATGTCCACCTAAAACCTAGAAAACAATTCAACCAACTTAATGTACTCCAATACCCTTGTCCAAAACCTCAACTACTTACCAGTGGTGTCATCCATCCCAACCCTGGCCCTATACACTCTGCCAATATTGAACTCCAAAGCCCTGATCACTCAAATTGTATCCCACCTAGGCTTCCTAATTCACTTTCTGTAGCTCACCTTAATATACATAGCTTAAATAACAAAGCTGCCTACCTCCATGCTCTCATGGATGTCCACTCTTTTGACATACTATGTTTGTCAGAAACATGGTTAAAACCTTTAACTACTGATAATGGAATCTTACCACCTGGTTACAATATCCTACGAGCAGACTGCAAAATTAAAAAGGGAGGTGGAGTTGCCATACTCTCTAAAAAAGGGTTACAAATCTCCACACTAGACTCCTATCCAACACCTCACAATAATGTTGAAATGCTTGCCACCAAACTTCAACTTAACACTAGTAAATCAATAATCATCATCTGCATCTACCTACCTCCTGGTAATAATACTTGTATCCTTGAAGACACCCTTGCTGGGTTATCTTCATCTTTCCCTCAAGAGTCTATAATTCTTGGTGACTTTAATATTGATTGGAAAACCTGCTCACAAAATCAGCCAACTTCACACATTAACCTACATGGATTTTCACAAATGATCAACTTCCCAACCAGAATTAACAAACCCAATAATAAAGAGCGTATATTAGATTGGATACTCATAAACAATCACCAGCAAATGTATAAGGCTGGAACCCTTCCTGCAGATGTAAGTGCCCACTCACTCACTTATATCATTAGGCATAAGACAACTACTCCTAACCCAACCACACTTAGAACAATCAGAACCAATAAAAACTTTAATCCTGACTATTTCCAAAGTGAACTTAGAGCATGTGATTGGACACCCATTAAACACCTCCCTCTAGATGAGGCAGTGAATTACTTTAATTCAAAATTCTTAACAATCCTAGACTATCATGAACCAAAGCGTACTATCAAAACTAAGTATAAGCCAGCCCCATAGCTTACTAAGGAAACCAGGCAGAAAATCCTACTTAGAAACAAACTCTGGGCTCTATGGAGATCTACTAAACAACCCATAGACCAACTTAAATTTAAACAAATGAGAAATGATACAAAAAAAGCCATTCTCTTGGACAAAAAAACTTTTACTGTCATCTCCAGCAAACAAACCAAAGTAATCCACAAAAGTTCTGGGCCAGTATTAACAAACTTCTTCACCCTGGTCACTCCACCACACCACCCCCTACAGGAGCCAATCCCAAAGATCCCAAACAAACAGCAAACGCCTTTAATACCTTCTTCACAGAGGCCATCCAATCACTGGCCAATCAAATAACAACTCAGAATTCTAGTCACCCAAATTCTGTAACAAATTAATTCCCTATATTCCACTGGCAACCAGTCCTAACTCACGTTATCTGTAATCTTCTTCAAAAATGTAAACCATCAACCTCATCAGCCGATAACCTACCAGCAGAATATCTCCAAAAAGCTGCCAAAGCTATAGCCTACCCAATATCAATCCTGATAAATAGAACCTTACAAGAGGGAAATATTCCTACCATCTGGAAAATCTCACACATCATCCCCCTACACAAAGGTGGCAATTTTAACGAACACTCCAACTACCGTCCAATAGCATTACTTTCTCTTTTAGCTAAAATAATGGAAAGATGTATCCATAAACAACTATTTGATCACTTACTGCAAAATAATCTACTAGCAAATTGCCGACATGGCTTCAGACCATTTCATAGTACTACCACTGCTCTTCTATCCTTCTCTGACAGTATCAATCATAACAAAAATAACAACACCCTCTCCTCAGCACTCTTTATTGACCTTTCCAAAGCTTTTGACATGGTCAACCATCATTTACTTATAAATGTACTAAGATCTCTTTCCCTAGATTCAATGGTTATTCAATGGTTCCAATCGTACCTCAACAACAGACAACAAGTGGTGCTTTGGGACAATAACCTATCTTTACATCTCCCAGTTACAATAGGAGTCCCTCAGGGCTCAATTCTTGGTCCCCTCCTATTCTCAATCTATATAAATGACCTTCATCTAGCTATTACTCAAGCTACCTGTATTCAATATACAGATGATTGTACAATCATCTGCTCTCTGCTAAATCTTCATCTGAACTACAGTCCTTAACCCAGAGAATGTTTACTGTAGTAGAAAACTGGTTTTTACAATGTTGCCTCCTCCTGAAATCCAAAAAGACAAAACTATTGCTCTTCACACCCACCCGCAAGTCCAGACCAATAAACTTCTCAGTCCTATCCAATAACGGTGCCATTATATCTCCAGACCTAACCACTAAACTTCTAGGTATAACAATAGACAACAACCTTACCTATGAAACTCACATTAACAATACTATAAAAACTGTAAACAGGAAACTGGGCTCACTGTATAGGATAAAGTCATTCCTTACTCCACAAGCCAGAACTTCTATTGCCCTTACCCATTTAATATCCACACTACTCTATGCTTCATCCATATATACAAATCTGACTAAAAACAACCTCAACAAACTGTCAAACTCTTATAATAACATAGCTAGATTTGCCACAGCCTCCTCTTTCAGAACCCACCACTGTCATAATCTGAAACAACTAGGCTGGCTTGAGCTACAAAACCAAATCCATTATAACCAACTTATCATTGCCCATAAAACTTTCTTCCAACCAACTAAAACTCCAATACTATAAAACTTTTTCACCCCATATAAAAACCTTAATAACTTACGCTCATCCAAGAAATTACTAGTATCCACAAGTATATCTAACAATATCTCTGGTGACTCTGTTCTGTAATGCTGTTGGAAAATACTGGAACCAACTTCCAAATGAATTGACATCTCTGTCCTCTTTAACACTATTTAAACAAAAATTGAAACTTTACCTCAAAACACACTGATTATGCCCTCGTACAAACCCAGACTGATCTAAAATGGCATTGCTGTCATCATCACTGCTGACCTGGCTTTTTTCAACCAATACCTCTACTTTCATGGACGAATCCAAATCTGTTCCTTACTCTAACCCAAAAAAAAAGTTTCTTTTTTCTTTCTTCCTTGAGAATAGAGTTTCTAGCACATTTATATAACGTTCTGTAACAATTTTTGTATTCAGTGATTGAAATGTAATAATCTGCTATTACTTTTTGTACATGCATTTATATGTTTACCATTTTATGTTTATGTCTATGTTTTTATTAATCTTTTCAAGTGGAGCTTATCTCCCCAGGCCTCTGCTGAAAATGGGCATGTATCCAGTTAGACTAGCCCGGTCAACAAATGTAAAATAAAATAAAATAAGTAATAAAAATAAAATAAATTTATAAACATCACTCTTTTCACCTCCAAAACACTCTTAGCATACTGTTCCTTCAGGATAAATCCTACGCCATTTCTCCTCCCATCCACACCATGATAAAACAATTTGAACCCACCTCCGATACATCTAACCTTACTCCCCTTCCATCTTGTCTCTTGCACACACAATATACCAACCTTCCTTCTGTCCATCATATCGACTAGCTCTCTCCCTATACCAGTCATACTGCCAACATTCAAAGTTCCGACCCTCACTACCACAGTCCTAGCCTTTCTTCTCTCTTCCTGCCTTCGGCCATGCCTTCCCCCTCTTCTCCTCCTTCGGCCAACAGTAGCCCAGTTTCCGTCAGCACCCTGTTGGCTAACAGTACTGATGGTGGTCATTGTTAACCCGGGCCTCGATATGTAAATATTTACTGCTGTCTGCATGAATGATTTGGTGAAGATTTATGCCAGATGCCCTTCCTGATGCATCCCTCGCCATTTATCCAGTCTTGGGACTGGCACAAAGAAATGCACTGGCTTGTGCATCCCCAGTGGCTGGGTTAAAATAAAAATAAATAAAATAAATAAATAAAAATATATTTACACCAAGAATCTAGAATTCATGCTCTCTCTCACTGAAAACAGTAACACGGAGAAGGTTGTTAATTCACCCACCACTACATATTCACATAGTACCACTACTTATACACATACCTCTACTGATACACATAGTATGCATCAAACACGTAAATCCAAATACGTGGAGGTTCTCTCAGAAAACTTAATGAAACACCAGAGACCTCCAAAACACAAAACTTCTACAGCTAACACAGTCCCCACAGCACCCATGACACATAGCAACACCACTGCCTCACCCACCAAGCCCGTAAGGTGTAACACACAAAAACCAAGTTTGTTTACCATTGGAGACTCAGTAGTGAGACACTCTAATGTCCCACTCACCAGGTTGGACAAGGAGAAAGTCACAGTCAGCTGCCTGTCTGGTGCCAGGATTCGGCAAATCACACATGTACTCAGGTGTCTCAGCAACAAGTACCATTATGAATCCGTCATAGTTCATGTTGGTGTGAATGACCTGAGATGTACCTCTCTGGACTATATGAAGAGAGACATGGTCATGCTCTCTGAATATGTGTCCAAGGCAGGTATATCCCTAGCCTTGAGCACCATACTACCCTCACATAGAACAATGCCACAGTATAAAATTCCAAAGGGATCCAGTTCCTGTCTGTCTGGGAAGCCATGATCGATAAACCTCGCTGCTTTGCCAGAGATGTTTGCACCTGGCACCCTTTGGCTTTTGGCTGCTGGCAAAGGCTCTTGCCTCTCCCATAGTGCCTTTTTTAAGCAAGGTCTCGAAAACAACATTACTGACGTGAAATTAATCAATCAAAACAAAATAAGGGTCATGCTGCTAAATGCTAGGAGCTTAAACCAATAACTGCTCTCCCTGGAAGCACTTCTGTCACTAGAAGATATAGATGTTTATCCAGTTGCAGAAACCTGGTTTAAGGCCTCAGAGAGTACCCTGACCCTATAAGGCTACAATGCCGTCCACACCTTTAGACCAGAAAAGGAATGTGTGAAAACCAAAGGAGGCGGTGTTTCAGTTTATATTAGAGATAAATTCACCTCATGTCTAGTTAGATTGGACAACTCCATGGAGTTACTCCAGGTCAGGGTTACAATGGGTAAGACCCCCATTCAAGTCCTAGCCAGTTATGGATCCCCCTCCATGGGTCACGACACTCATGAAGCCTACTTAACCAAACTGAAGACACTCCAGATTTTCGAACACACTGGTTATGGGGAATTTCAGTTATCCCACCATAAACTGGGAAGCATGCTCTAGCCCAAACTCACTAGCAAAAATGTTTCTTGACTTTGTGAATTCAAATGCCCTTCAGCAAATTGTCCATACTCTGACAAGAGGAAAAAACATTCTAGATCTGGGCCTTACCAACATGTCAAGCAGGTGCACTGCTGCTACTGTTGGACCCTCATTAGTTAAAACTGACCACAAATCAGTCACCTTCGAACTGACACTAACACCAGAACTCACAAAGGATGAAATCAGACTAGAAAACTTCACCAAGGCAAACTATACCCTCCTAGGTGAAGGTAGAAATACATTCCAAGCCCCACCCCAAGCTAAAAGTGGTTACTACGCTAAAGTTTACACTAAAGCCCTGTGCAATCACTTGCTTAAGTGTATAAACTTGTCTGTACCAGATAGAATCAAAGCCAGAACCTCAAGTAAAATCAAGCTGCCATGGTGGACTTCAAACATTAATAAAAGCTACAAGAAATGCAAAAAGTTGCTATCCAAGAAAACAAAGACAAGGAGCCAAGAATGGAAAAGCACCCTCCTCAGCTTCAATAGGCAAATAAGACAACTTGTCCAATGATCCAGGAGCTCCTTTGAGAGAAACCTAGCAAGTACTGCCAAGGATAACCATAATGCCTTTTACTGCTACATACATAACCTAAAGGGTAGGACCCAAGCATGTGCAGAACTGGTGGCCAATGGTATCACACACACTGACCCCACAGAGATAGTAAACCTGTTAGTGGATAGGTTTGGTGAAAATTTCACTCCCTGATCCCTTCCTAACTTACAACAAACCCTTCCCCAAACCCCCCCCCCCCACCTTATATATCTGAAGAGCAGGTCCTCAAAGCCTGTCCAAGGCAAAGAATACAGCCTCTATGGGACCAGACGGCATCCCACGCTGTCTTCTAAACAGGCTAAAACATGAATTAGCATCACCACTAAGTACCCTTTTCAATCATAGTCTAACTACAGGGTCTCTTCCCACAGAATGGAGAACAGCTACAGTAATTCCCATCCACAAAGGTGGCCTGGCAACAGACCCATGGAAGTGCAGACCCATAAGCCTGACCATCCTTCTCTGTAAGACCATGGAATGTATCACTATGGACCTCATAAATAAAGACATAGATGACCTCAAAACCCTGGACCCTGCCCAATTCGGCTTCGTGAAGGACACATCCTTCCTGATAAATCTAGTGGATTGGTTTGAAAGTATGACCAAAGCCATTGATGAGGGCAAATCTGTGCACACAGCATACCTCAACCTGGCAAAGGCTTTCAACACAATTCCACATTCAGGCATTACCGATAAATTTAGCAAACTGAATGTAACCCCCTTCTTTGTAAAATGGGTTGCCAACTGGCTCACAAACTGGACACACACTATAAAAAGTGGATGAATCCACATCAAGCAACAAACCTGTTACCAGCAGGGTGCCACAGGGATCAGTGCTGGGCCCCCTAGTGTTTGATATAGACTTCTCAGAAGTTCAGTTCAAAACTAAAGGGTTGTGGCTGACGAAGTTTGCAGGCGACTGCAAACTAGGTACAATCATTGAATCCCCAAATGGTGTTAGTATACTCCAGGATGATCTCACACAGACCAGCAACTGGTGTATTAGTCACAGTCTCAACCTGAATGCAAAGAAATGCATTACCGTTCTCTTCAGCACAAACAATGTCCCTTCACACTATCAAATCAATTACAGTACCCTAAGTACCCATGAAGAGGTAAGGGACCTGGGATCACAGGTTGACCACGACCTTAACTTCAACCAGCAAGTGTCTACCATTGTAAGGAAAGCTTTCCATGTAGCTTACTTGATTAGTAAAGGCATCGCCTCAAGAGCAAAAGAAGTTATAACCCCCTATACTTGGCACTTATCCGGCCCATTATTGAGTATAACCCCCATTCAGTATGTACCGTACTAAGCATCTACAGCAATTAGAGAGACCTCAGAGGTTTCTAACAAAGAAGATCAAGGGCCTCCAGCATGTGCCTTACATGGACTGACTAAAATTGGTGTTACTATACTGCGTATTGTATAGACTTTTTAGGGGAGATTTATGCCTGGCCTACAGAGCAACCCAAGACCCAAACCTAATGAACTTACTGCATATCTGTAAATCAAATGAATCTAGAACTACCTGTTCCAGGGGCTTAAATATGGCCTGCAGCTTAAACAGGGCATGCTGGAGGGACAATTTATCTCCCAGTGACTGCCACATCTTTGGAACAGGCTACCAATTCATGTGAAACACAGCGCCTCTATGACACTGTTCAAGAGGAATGTGGATGAGCGAATGGGACACCATAAATTCTTACCAGGGATAGTGTCCACAACCCTCCTGGACATGGGCCGTCATCACTAAATGCAATCTTGGGCATTGACTACTACCTCTACAGTATTACATTGAGTTGAAATGACTAGGCTTAAAATGACCTCCGGGTTGATAGCCTAGTAATCTTCTATGATCCTATGATCCTATGATTTAACGCAGGTTAACAGCTGTTTGACAGGAGTGCTTGTGGATGAGAGTACTAAAAATGCTGCCTGTTTGATCTGGGAAAGTCAGCTGGCATTACTGTTGTTACTCTGGGGATGCACTGCTATAGTACATTGTAAGCTTTTCTTACATATCTTGTTTACAGCACTGCATAAAGCATGACTCCGTGCTTGTAATGCTTTCTCAAGATATAGTTGTACCCTACTGTTGGGTAGAATCCTTAAAGTAGTCTGGAAAGTACAGTCCCACACAGCATTGTGGACCTATTGAGCTTCATGGCAGAATTGTTAGAGATCTGAAGGCACAGTTGAAAATGCCATTATCTATTCATTTTAGCAAATCATAAGAAAGGGGGTGTAATGTCCATGAAGAATAGCAGAAGACAAGTGTATGAGGAACACAGAAACTGCATATTGTCAGCTAGTTTGCTGACCACATTTACAAGAAAAAGCCATGGATTTGCAGCTGTACAAAGGAACCTCTGAATCTTAGAAGGCAACAGTGCCCAAGACCTATGACAACACAGATTAGAATAAAACAGTAAGGTTTCAGAAATGTAATACAATTCTTTAAACATATGCAGAGGGTGCTACTAAGCTTACTCAGTGAGAATAGAGTTGAAGACGGAGCTTCTGTGCTCCCAGCTTATCTCCATATTAGGCAGTATGAAAACATAAAGAACATCAAATTAAATTGTGAGTAGTGCTTTTGAGTAATGAGAAGACAGAGCGTTTGAAAGGAAAATTTGTGAAAAGCCTGTAAATGTTAATATGGAGAAACTGAAATGAGAACTTGGCAAAATTCTAGAAATGCTTTGCTTAAGTTAAATATGAGGGAGATTCTAAAAACATGCAGCAGGTAGCTTGGACACACTAAATTGGCCCAAGGTGTGAGTGTGTGCGCGAGTGCATGGTAAGGATGAATTACCATAGCAGCGTTAGCCAACTGGCGCTGTAAACCTTGGCTTTAGATGATTGTCACTGTTGAAATGACATCCTGACCCAATGTGCAAAAACGGGAAAAGGGGGTGAGGATAGATGGATGGATGGATGCAAAGAGACAGAGACAATGAAATTTAAGGAAACCAAAAGTTGCACAAAAGCAATGCAAACTCAGGTGCACAAAATGAAAGCTTAAATACACGGAACATGACTTTTATAGTAGAAGTGAGAAAAGCTACTATGTCAGGCTACCTATTAGAAGTGTGTCTCCATTTTTCTGAAAATAAATAAATAAATAAATAAATAAATAAAAACGGTGCAATTCAAAAGAGAGCAGCAAATTATAAACATCTTTAAAGTGTTTGTTTAGGGGCTTTAGTCTCTCCAGTTTGGAGGGTGTTACAACCCCAAACCCTTGCTACTTATGTAGACTAACTCCAAGATTGCTGTAAGGGTACTACAAACTCAGGCTTGCTATATGTTCTGCTGCATTCACACTTTAAGTTCAGCAGTTCTGCAGACTTCGGTTACAGTCCCTGAAATATCAATGGGCTTGCACCACACTGTAGTATTTCAACACGTGTGACTTGGAAACATTGTATTACAAGGTATATTGTATGAAAACAGGTGAGGATAAATTTGTGTGCCATCAGTCTTAGAGAAGAACTGAAGAACATTAATTCTAAAGCCAATTTTGCAAATGATCATCCTACAGTTAATTTTGCAAATGATCATCATACAATTATTTATTTATTAATTTTTTTGCAAATATATTTTATTTAAATGTTGAAGAATTGCATAACCTCAAACTGAGATATTAAAAATAAAAATAACACATAGCATACAAAAAACAGACAAACATTATTAGCAACTATATACAAAATATGGGCTTTCTTATACATATAGTACTACGGTTACTTCTTTATGTTGGTTTGTTTCCCAGGATTGTCTGGGTGAATTGCCCATTTTCAGCAGATTCCAGGGAAGAAAAGCTTCATGAAAACAGTTAATGACAATACAAGAAGCAGATGAATACTAAGACATTGAGAGCAAAATTATTTAAGACTTTATAGTAAAAGAGTAGTCGCAGTAATTTGTATAAGTCCCTCATTTTAAATAAAAGTCAGTGTAGTCTGTAGTACTGTGATTGTATTTAGACTAGCAATCTGGTTAATCTGGTTCCTGTATTGAAGATGTATATAGTCAATGCAAAGGAAATAATACGTTATAGAGGAGATAGGCATGCTTTTGGAAATGTAATAGTTTTGGAAGTAAGATGTAGGAAGGACAGAAGAGCAAGAGAATTGTAAAAGTGAACAATAATGTAATTGAGTCTAGAAAAAAGGGGCAAAAAGGCAGGTACAGGAGAAAAGTGGAGATGTTTATGTAGAAAAGGGTCCGTATTCATAAGGAAGTAAATAATCACATTTGGTAGTAGAAGTACGGATAGGAAGCAGGAGGCCATTTGTTGAAGTACATACTAAGTTTGCTACTAGATGACATTTTAATTCTGTTCGAATGTCCTGACATATTTCTAATAATCGAATTATGGACAACTTTGATTTACAAAAGTATGTCTTGCAGCTATATCAAATTGTTTTGGTGATGTCAATACCCAGATTACTTTTTCCTTATTTTATTTAACATTTGTTAACTGGGAAAGTCTGACTTGGAACAAAGCCAATTTTCAGTGGTGGCCCGGGAAGAAACACTCCATATGCATGTCTTTGTACCGTGGGAGGAAACTGGAGTACCTGGAGGAAACCCACATGAACGCAGGTAGGACATGCAGACTCCACACAGAAGGCACCCCAGCCAAGAATCCAACCAGATAGCCTCTTGCTGTGAGGTGACAACGCTACCGCTGCACCACTGTGCCATCTTTTTTTCTTCCTTTTTCCTCACAGTTTGAATTACTCTTTAGTTTTTTTTTTCCAGACATTATTCATTTATTCATTAAATGTGTTCTGTATAAGTGAGACTATACTCTGATAACTGTGGAGGAAACAACTACATTAAGCCAGGCGGCCTGGGGCCACAAGGCCCTCAGAAGCAACAGGGGTTCTAGATGATCTGAGGTGCATTTTAGAGTTTTTTAAACAATCCTTTCATCCAGTTATTGCCTGAACAAAAACCATGATTAAAGAAATTTAGTCATACTCTTCAACTCCTTTTCTGGGATCCTTTCAGCACATCCTAACTGACTCAGACAACACTGTGATAACTGCAGTGGAAATAACTGTATTAAGTCAGGGGTCTGGGAGCAACTAGGACTCCAGAAGCCACAATGTCTCTAGATTCTCAGAGATGCATTTTAAAGTTTTTTAAACAACCTCTTTCATTCAACAATGGCACAAACAAAAAAATCATGATTAAGGACAGAACTTTAGTCTTACTATGATTTTTTTCTGAATCATTTCAACACATCCTAATTGACCAAAACTACCTTGTAATAACTAAATTAAGCTGGGGGTCTGGGGGCTTCTAGACACCCAGAAGCCATGGAGTTATAGAAGCTCTGAGGTGCATTTTAGAGTTTTTTTTCCAGCCTTTTGATCAAATGATGTCCTGATCAAAAATATGCACACAAAAAAGCAATTTAATTTTACTTTTTTATTTCAAGGAAGAAAAAAGTTGCATGCAAGTAACATGAGAAGACAAATGCTTGTGAGGATACTTATATCATATCTAGTTACAGTACCTGCTCCCCACCTTAAAATAGGTAGTCACTTTCTATGTATCCCCCTATGGTGTTAAACTGGGATTGAAATTAAGGCATAAATGCCCACAGTCATATTTCAAGCTACTGTTGTCATTTATATACAACATGCCTTCTTCCCTCCTACCCCCAAAAGACAGTCACCTTCTGTGTACCCTTCTCGTGTCAGCCTCGGGTAAAACTGGAAGCAACAAATAGAATAGAACATATTCACTGCTAGACATATATAAACAGAATGTGCATGTACATCCCCCTGAAAAAAATAGCCATCTGTATATGCATCAGATGTGTGATTGTGACAAAAATGAAAAAAAAAATGATTACAATAATGTTTCCAACTTCCATAGACACAGTGCTCCTATACAAGCTAATGTGACCCTCTGTGCACCCCACAAAGTTTGTGAGGAAAGTTACAGAAATAATGACCATACTGTCCCCAAACCAACATAAGATATAGTGACCTCTGAGGTTTAGGAGGAATGTTAAAGAAATAAAGACAGTGTCACCAGCCCCCCACAGAAGTATAAAGACCTTCAGTTTAAACCCATGAGCAGGGCTGGTTTTAGACTCAGTGGGACTCAAGATAGAGGAAATTACTAAGTCTGTGTCAAAATCAACTTATATAGCCTTGGTGTGTGGAGGCCACCAGTCCCCAAAAGTTCTGAAGGTCTGGGAATTCTATGATGCATTTAGCCCTTATTTTTTGAGATTGCTAAGCTGAAGAAGTGACAACAGGGTAACAACAGGGTCAGTTACTTTCATCCAGAAAACCCCCATAAGCAGTTATACATGTTTGCATGTACAGTCCAGGCATCTGATTGTGATAAGAGAAAATGACAGTGCAAGGTATTTCAAACAGTCACCACACATTAAAACATTGCACTTTGCTTCACATAATCACATTAGTCCTGCAAAAACAAAAGTGATAAATAGCATCAGGCAGCTAGTCAATTCCTTCCACAGGAGGCAATAACAGAAATTATACCTACAATGTCTGTGTATATCAGGTGCATAGTTAAGCAGTCCATCTTACTTCTCGCAAAGCACACTAGTCCTACAAAGCCAGATGCTGAATGTTTAAACTGATGAAGACAAGAAGGTAAGTTACTTTCATCCAGCCAACCATACCCCCACCCAGTAGTTATAGTCATGTTATCTGATGGCTATGTAATATTATTTCACCAACATAGTCCACACAAACAATTGCCACAGCTTAAAGTACTCCATTTCAAGTTGCTCCACACAGATCACAAAGCCAGAAAAATATTGCCAAAAATATTTGGTCAATCATTGCCAGCATCATTGTGATGCCATTCCCCTCAGTCTAAATGATCACACAAATGACAAAGCCAGAAATATTGCCCAAAATATTTAGTTGGTCATTGCCAGCATTATTATAAAAACAATAATAACACTATTCTCAGGATGCTATTCCCTCATCCAAACTGCCCACATAAATCACAAAGCCAGAAATATTGCCCAAAATATCTGGTAGAACATTGCCAATGTTATTGAAAAATAGTAATGACACTTCACAGGGTCACTCTCCTCATTCCAACTGTCCTCAGAAATCACAAAGCCAGACATATTGTCCAGAATATCTGGTTGATGACTGTCAGCATTATTGTAAAACCAGTAATAACATTTATCTCGGGGCACCATTTCCATCATTTCAACTGCCCACACAAATCACAAAGCCAGAAATGTTGTCAAAAATACCTGGTTGATGACAGTCAGTGTTATTGTAAAAAACAGTAATAACACTTCTGAAAGTGCCCTTTCCTTCATCCCAACAGCCCACACAAATCACAAAGCCAGAAATGTTGCCCAAATTATCTGGATGATTACTGCCAGCAGCATTATTAAATATAGTTATAGGAGTTACCTCACCGACACATAATTCCTCTAATTTCTGTCCAGATTTCTGCAGAATTTCCCTGATTTGGACCCCTATCCCTCATTTTTTTAAACATTCCAGGAAACTTCTTTCCATTACAGTCATTCAGTAAAGCCAGGTATGCATTAGAGATTCAGTACCATGCATCTCAGCGTCTATATTAAATCAGCAAACGTTTATAAAAGAGAATGCTGATTTATTGACCCCATGTAAGAGAAAGCTTACAATCCCAAACACTTGGAACAGCGATTTTTTTCCCCAGGGAAAAAAAAAATTGCTGTTCCACAAAATAAATAAATAAATAAATAAAAATAAAAACTTCAAAACATTACATAAAGTGGGGAGCTGTGCCCCCACAACCCCCCCACCTAAATATACCAACTCTGAGATCGCACTACACTGAGGAAAATGGCAAAGTAATGGAGGCGGCCAACCGATTTCTTTCCTAGGGAAGGTGCCCTTTCCTTCATCCCAACAGCCCACACAAATCACAAAGCCAGAAATGTTGCCCAAGCATCTTCGATTATATAATAGGAACCCGCATCTCATCCATATTTGAATGTTGCAAGGTCTCTTCTCCTGTGACCTCACAAGGTCTCTTCTCCTGTGACCTCACAAAAGCGGCGCAGTGGTGCAGCAGTTAATGCTGTCACCTCACAGCAAGAGGTTCTCTGGTTCGATTCTCGGCCGAGGTGCCTTCTGTGTGGAGTTTGCATGTTCTCCCTGTGTTCGTGTGGGTTTCCTCCGGGTACTCCGGTTTCCTCCCACATTCTAAAGACATGCGTCTGGAGCATTTCTCCCCGGGCCTCCGCTGAAAACAGGATCTGTGGAACCTAGTCGGACTTTTCCGATCAACAAATGTTAAATAAAAATAAATAAAATAAAAATCGTTTACATGCGGTTTCGCTATTTTGCTGTTCTGTGCTTTCATGTTCGATCAAGACACATTCGGAGGATTGCGTCTTCGATTATATAATAGGAACCCGCATCTCATCCATATTTGAATGTTGCAAGGTCTCTTCTCCTGTGACCTCACAATGTTTAAGCAAATTTAATGTGACTTGAAGTTGAATGGCAAGTTGCCTGAAGCACTGTCCCCTGGGAGTGCTTGATGTTCCGCAGGCAGATATTCCTTTTTTCTTTTAGTAGAAGTGCCTTATTTGTTTATTTTTCAGAGGATAGAATCATTGCTCTAAAAATAAATAGAAAAAGAATGCCTCTACAAGTACAGTGCCGTAGGTAGTTGCCGATTTCACCTAAGCATAAGGCCAACCCTGGCAGATGATGATCTGCAGCGGCTGTCATTAAATATATGTGGCCATTAAAATTAAGATTTATTATGCAGTTGGCAAGAAAATATCAAAGTATAAGGCATTCATCTTCATTACACTGTAATTCACCCATCTCTTTGCTGGATGCCCTTATTTCCTTTTGCCTTCTTTCTGCCTTTTTGAAATCTTATTCACCAGATCATCTTCTGCTTTCCTGCACATGTGGTCTTTGACCTTCTCTACAATTGGAGCCATCTTGGCTTTTACTCTAATGTGCTCATTTCTCCATCTATTCCACAGTGTGTGTCCTGCCACCCATCTCAGGTACTTCATCTCCATCACCTCTAGCTTCCTACCTTCATTGCCTACATTTCTTTGCTATACAGAAGTGCTGATTGCAGTACTCTTTTGTACACCTTACTTTTCAGCTTCTTTGGTGTTCTTCTGTCACAAACTATTGTCTGTAGTCCCTCTGGTTCTGCTTTTATACTCCACATTCAGACCTCCCTTTTCCTCAGCCACCACTTCCTGCTACTTAAAGCTGTTGACCTGTTCCACTATTTTCCCTATTTATGCCAATTTCTCAGTTTCTTCTGATTTCCTCATTTGCTGCCATGGCAACTATCTTGTCTGTAGAACGCAACATAAGACTATAAAAGCTATGCCATTATAGCATGTAGGCTATGCTCACAACAAATGACACTGTTTACAGACTTTTTGTTCAGAAATAATTAAATAGATCTTTTTTGTTGTTTAATTAGTATAACATGGATGTATACTGCAACATCTTCAATAGGTTATAAGATTAGCTCAGCTAACCACAGTACCTGGAAACCAATATTAAACTTTATTTAAAAATATTAAAACAGCAATAACATTTTTAAAAAATCATTCATTACCTTGGGATAGACATAAGAACAGAGCATGTCATACAGGCATTGTTATATACTGACTCTCCTCATCCTCACTGCATGTTAGCATAATTCAGTTACTGGCTGTTTACTTCAAATTATACCTTACCACTATCTTAAAGTGCATGTTTTTTTATTTTGGGCTAGTTTTATTTTATATTTTTTACTTTTGGCTAGCTTGTGAGTTTATTGGTTTCTTTGTGTTTATACCATTATGGAATTTCCAGACTCTTCTCAAATGAGCTCCAATTTTTTTTAGTGTTGCCTTCTGGCTTTACACTTCAGGGTACGTCTTCTGGTTCCGTGCTTAACAATGGTGAAGGGGCTGTAAGGAGGATTTAGGATTAGTCAGAGCATGGTTTATTGATGATGAATAAGCCTACACATCCTGAAGCTTCTGGTATGGGAGTTGAGTTTTGTAATGCTGCTGGAGATGCCTTCCTATGTGATTGCTTGGAAGGTCTGAGTAATCCATTTTTAAAAGCAAGCCAATATCCTGCATCGAGTGGGAATTTGAATTTCAAGTTTAAAAATTGGAAAATAATGTGCTGAAACTAAAAAGACTACAATGGGATGTCTTATTTTTTTGAGAACTTCTTAAAAGTGAAAAGGATTCCTGGGAGCTTGTGGGGTTACACAAGCTGGCTGGTAATTATATTTCATCAGAAATGGCAGAAGTGTGGAGGGTTCTCAATGAAAATACTGGTTTGCAGAATGTGCAGCTGCTATTAGAAGTGAATAAGCGAAGAGTGGTGCAGTTGGATACATCAATTTTTTCAACTTACAATGTTTTAAAAGCATCCACATCTACAGCACAATTTGATGTTAAGATGGATTTTATATACAAGAAGGTGGCAGCTCAAAATGAAGTATGGAAAAAGAGTAAGCTGAAGTTTTAATTTTAAAAAAAAAAAAAGATATATGATAGCTCTCTCTTCTTCATTAATTGACAGCAACAGCAGCAGGAGGTTGATGCAGGACCTAGCAGTTTGCAGTCTAGTCTGGCAATGTGTCACAATCTGAGACTGAAAATAATCAAGAAGAAGAATATATATTAATAGTAATATTAAGAGCAATAAGACTGATATGTCAAGGAGGAATAATTTGGGTTGCAAACAAATTTCACAGGATTTTTAGGAGTTGGAAGTTTTCCAAGATGGAGGAATGGGCAAGAGAACTTGGGCACAAGTTACAATCACCTTGAACAAAAATGCATTATAATGGGAAGAATCAATGGAACATGAATTACTAGAAATAGCTGACTTTTCCAAGTTACAATGTACTGCAAATGTTTCTTTTAAAATTGTTAATTTATCTAAGTTCACTTTAAATAAAGATCATTCAAGACTGTTGAGTAAAGAGCTGTCCATTGTAGCAGCCTATAGAGTGGACACTGTTGACACTATTAACTCCTTAAGGGAGTTTGTAAGAAAACTTAATTTAAACGTTTTGTTTTATGGTAATGTGCAAGGTAATGGATTTTTATTTAAAAGGCCTAGTAATTTTAATCCTTCACTAGCCTAAGAGTTAAAAGCATTTTTTAAAAACAACAGAATGTGATATATTAGGAGTTTACTTAATTCTAAGCCAGATGTTTCATTTTATAATTTAAGTGCAAATGTGATAAAAAAGCTTTATTTGACCTTAAAAATAATAAGGATATTTATATTACTCAAGCTGACAAAGGAAATTTTGTTGGCTTATTAGATTATATTAATCATTGTGAAGAAATTTTATTAGTTTTAAATGATGAGCCATTTTATAAGAAGGTGGCTTGGTCTGAAATCAAGGCCTGCTATAGTTTAAGTGATGGTTATACTGAGGAGTGGCTGACGGGAGGGCTTATTACTGATGATTTATCTATTTTTTTAGAGTATGTAAACATACGTTAAGTAAGATTTTTGGGTTACTTAAGATTACATACATTTTTAGGAAAGCCACCCTTTAGACAAATTGTTGCTAGTCAGGCAAGTAAAAACAGAAGCTATGGCAATGTTTGTAGAAAAGTATCTGCAAAAAGTAGTGTTTAAAATCTGTTATTAGAGACTATTTTGATTTTATTCAAAATATTTCAAAAATTAAATTAGATGAGAATATATTTTTAGTAACAGCAGATATTTATGACTGGTTGGGAAAATGTATATATGCATAAATCCAGGTATTTTAAGTGTATGAGTCTATATAAGCATTTTATAGATGATGTGTTTATTTTATGGAAAGGTGATATTTTAGAGTTAAATGATTTTTTTTGTTTAACTCAACAATGTTTCAGCTTATTTAAGATTTTCTTATAAAGTGGATATATAGAGTATCAATATTTTGGATGTTACAGTCTATAAAATGTAGGGAAAGGTGTATTAAATGTTAAAATGCATAAGAAAGATGTTCAAAGCAATGCCTATTTGAATTTTCAAAGCATGAACCATGCTAAGGTGAAGGAGAATATAGTAAAAAGACAATTTATTAGGGCAAATAGGCTAACAGATGATTCTAAGATTTTTATTAATGGATGCGATTTGTTTTAGCAGACATTTGAGGGGAGAAGATATCCCAAACTTCTTGCAGATAAACTGTATATTAAAATAGACACAAAAGAGAAGCAAAATATAAACATGTCAGTGTATCTGAAGGCGACTATTGTAATTTGGATAAGAGGCCAGTCAAAAAAAAGATTATACTATGGCCTCTCTTTTGAATAATTATGTAGATGTGAGAAGGATTAAAGAGCTTATTAGGAATAACTGAAGATTCCTTATGCCATTTTCTGATTTAACAGGGGCTATTGGGGATACTCCAATGTTTGTTATTAAAAAGGGCAAAAATCTTAAATATTTTTTTTCTAGAAACCTCAATTATAAAGTTAGAAGTCCAATTGTGGGACTGTACACATGTCAGTCCTGCAACTATTGCAGGTTTGTCATGGAAGGTCCTTGAGTTTTCATTAAAAGTAGGAATTTTAATAGAGTTGAATAATACATTTACTTATAAATTTAAATTTGTGGTCTATATTAGTTTATGTTTAATTTTACATAGGTAGCACTATTAGAGAGTTTAATGCCAGGATTTATGAGCATTTGCATGCTCTTGCTAAACTGGATATAGGCAATGCTTTGGCTAAACATATTTTAAAAGATATATAGACCACTTGAAGGACACCAAAAAATGAACCACTCAAACCAAAAAACTCCATGCTCCTTGTTAATGTAAATAATTCCTTTTATTCGTAATTCAAAGTTGTTGAATTGATAGCAGCCAAAGTTATTTAGTGCAACTCAACAAAATAGCAGCAAGAAAACTCATTCCAACAATATGCTTAAAAAATAGCAGCAAACCAATCTTGACCATAAAATATTACGAACAGCAACACTGTTATCTCCTAGCACCACTCAAACCAAAAAACTCCACGCTGCTTGTTAATGTAAATAATTCCATTTATTCGTAATTCGAACTTGTTAAATTGATAGCAGCCAAAGTTATTTAGTGCACATACTCTATGATTTTTTTTTTCATCCTAAATGACCGCTGTTTTATTTTAGAACAGTGATCACTTACAGTATTTAGAGGAATTGTAATGCAGCTGCAATGATTGGGTATATTTGTGAAAGCAGCCAATGTAGATGAGATCCTTTTCCTGTATTGACTAATGTTGGTTCCAGTCAGTAGACATTCTTGTGTGACAGCATTTCTTCTGTTGGGTTGTGCTTCTTATAGGTTCATAGGTTCATAGGATGATACTAGGCTATTGGCCCGGAGGCCCTTATAAGCCTAGCCAAGAATTTTGCCCATGTTCCCTCAAAGTCAGTACCTGTTTCACCTGTCCATCAGGGACACACGTGGTATCCCAGGGTTGTATTTTCTGTTTCCCATCCAGTCATCCAGGTTCCTCTTAAAGAGGGCTAGAGAGGTACTCTGCTTAACATGCAGAGGGAGTCTATTCCACAGATGGGGAGTCTTTGGGACACAAATCTATCTCGCCAACAAGTTCTATTAATGTCACAGACCAGGTTAAGGCCTTGTGTGCAGGTTGTGCGAATGGAGTTTGCCTTATGGATATGCAGCAACTCCATCAAGGCTGGGTCTGAAATGGCCTTGTATGCCAGACACAGGTCACCTCTGAGCAGTCTGTATGAGACTGAGTAGAGGGACAGGGCTTCTAGCCTATCTGTATAGGCTAGGTGTTTGAAACCTTAGATTTTCCTGGTCAGGAACCTGTGTGGTCTCTCCAACTGCTGCATGTTCTTAGCAAGGTACCTGCCGAAGGGGGCACTGTACTCAATAATGGGTCTGATAAGGGAGGAGTACAGGGAAGTTATGACCTCCTTGTTCCTGGATGAAATACCCTTATTTATGAGGTGGGCCATGTAGAAAGCCTTCCATACAATGGATGCAATGTGGTGGTCGAAAGTCTGGTTGCTATCAACCTGGGTGCCCAAGTCCCTCATGACTGATTGCATGCTTAGTACATAGTTATTAATGTGATAATTAGTGGGGATAACATTTTCCCCAAAGGGGATAATGGTGCATTTATTGGCAGTCATTTTGAGGCCATGCTTCTGGCACCAGTCATTAGTTTGGGTAAGGCCCTCTTGGAGGATGTTCACATCACTAGAGGAATTTAAGACAGCGCCCAGCTTGCAGTCATCTGCAAACTTGGTCAGCCACAGACCATTGGTTTCAACTTCACCTCAGAAAAGTATATCCCAAACAGTAGAGGCCCCAAGACCAATCCTTGGGATACACCGCTCGTTACGGGTCTACTACTAGAGGTGGCTTCTCCTACTACTAACTCTAATAACTTTGCTCATTACGGGTCTACTACTAGAGGTGGCTTTTCCTACTACTAACTCTACTAACTTTCCTAAGATTGTTTTGAAGTGTTGCTTCTCGATGATCATAAAGTACAAAGCAAAAAGTCCCAACTCAAGTAAAATCATTTTTTTCATCCCTTGTCTGTATTTATATTGCAACAGACAAAATAAGATATGCAAGCTTTAATAATTCTGTTTCACTTAGAACAACTTAATAGCTGAAGGCTGTTTGAAATTAGACTGGTACAGAGCACCTTACCTGAGTCTGTATGATTTTAACAGCACATTTAACAGCTGAATCTCCAGCCCATTTTTATTATACAGAGGACATCACTTGTTGATTTTATGTTAACATTTTAAAATGCTGTATATTGCTTCCGTAGGATCATAAAGTGCAACATAATATGTCATTTTGATGCAGAAAAAAATCAGTTTCTCATCTCTGTCTTTATTAATTTCACAGCACACAGAACAGCATCTGATGGCTGCATTATTTCTTTGTACATAGAACAGCTTAGCATCTGGAGGCTTTTTTAAATTCAATCATGCACAAAGCATCTTACATCAGGCTGTGTTACTTCAGCCATGTACAGCAGCATTCAGCAGCTGGTTGTCAACTGTATGACAAATTATCAAGGCCATATTATTGCTTATTTCTTTCACATTGAACAGGGTGCCATTTGATATTTGCAAACATAATGAAATATAAAGAAATATCCCAGTTGTTTAGGTAGTTCTAGTGGTTTAGAATGATAAAACCATGACTATGACCCAGGGAGCCCAAGTTCAATTACTGACTAAGGCAGGGGAGGACGTGTGTACCCCTCTTTGGGGAAAACAGATGTGTAGCTAGCATTATTTTGTGTCCAGTAATGTCTCTGATCTGACACCCCCTCAAATTTAAGTTGATTCTCTGTTTTTTCTTTTTTGCTCAGGCTGGTGCTCCTTGTATATAAAGGAGCAGCCAGTTCTACTCTTTCTGCCTTATCCACACCCTTCTAGCCTAAGTTGAGGAGCAAAAAAAAAAAAAAAAAAAAAAAAGCAGTTATGACTGCAATTAAATACCTGGAAACCAGCATTCATTGGTAATGTTCTTGTACTGAAGACAGATTGACATATGACAATCACACCCCTAACACTTTGTATACAGGATAGCTGCCACTCTCACCTCACCCTAATAATGTTTCTAGGGAGAGGGTGGGAAAAGTTAGAGGCTTACTGACATAACCCCTCAGAAGAGATGTGGTAATGCAGAAATGTATCCTTCTGGTGAGCTTTCAGCTCAGAAAGTCAGACCTGGTGGTAGCCTTCATTGCAAGTGTACAGGAGTGTGCAGTCACAGGGAGGGAATCACAGACCTCATCGGTGAAACAGGTAGCTTACCTCCCACCCAGGGGGGAGGATGACATTAGGATCATTATTAAAGTCCTCATAGCCAAGATGCAGGCAAGGCAGAAAAACTCCACATAGCTGCCATTCTAATACCCTCTCTGAACAGCACTTACCCTCATACATCTGGTTGATGTGAGATTGGCCACATTGTCTCAATGTGATAAGTCGGGTTTATTACCTCCTTCAGCTCCATCCCAGGATACCTGTCAGTCTGCTGCTTTTACCACTGATCATTTTCTCCACCATCAGGGTAGCTTTAGATATAAACACCCTTCAGTGTCAGACCATTCCAAATCTCCCTCAGAAGACTCCCAACCCAAGGTGCTAAAGATGTGCTAAAGATGTAGAAGTGTAAAAGACACTCGGACTCCCCAGTAGAGTCCTTAATGCAAGATTTGAAAGAAAGATCTGAAACATAGGGAATGTTCCCTATAGCCCACTCCAGATGACCTCAAGTTTTGGGAAATCCTGGGATTAATGCATCAGAGGTGTCAACCTCCCTCCTTTAGTCAGCACATTCTACTTCCTGGGTGGACTTTTCTACAGACTGCATAACTGATCTGGTAGTAGAAATGGCTTGGCAAGAGCCCAGTGTGACTAAGCATATTCCTAGGAAACCAGATAAGATTTTACAGACCCCTAAAGGACAGGCAATTGTGGGGAAGGGACCTCTTCTCTACTCTGTAACCATGATGGAGAAGTGAACTTATGCATTGGTATCTTTGCAATCAGAGTGTTAAAATAACTAACTTGTATGATCCTATTTCAGTGCAACTTACCTGGACAGATGCTAGTACCAGAATTATGCTTGATTTTCAAAGACAGAGGGAGGTACAGATGTTGACTATGCTAAATATCAACACTCTTTCCATATGACTTCTGCATAATGTCACATATAGAATGGCTATGACTGCTGGAGCAGGCATCAAAATGAGATGCTATGCCTGGTACCATCTTTGTGACTTCAGAGAGAATTTTAAAGTGCCCTTCACAAATGCTTTGTTTGATGGGTCATCCATGTCTGGATCCACTGTGAGGGAAAATTTAGAAAAAAATAAGTAAGAGGACAACACCTTGTCTACTGTGGGAGTCAATTTCTCAGCCCCCTAAAGGTCCTTTACAAGGGACCAAAAGGGTCCTGAGAACTTGTGGTTTAAGAAGTCCTATAAATACTCCTTCAACCAGCCTCAGGGTAAGAAGTCCATTGGAGTATGGGGTGTATTTGATGAATGATGGCCTAAAAGGCAGATGTGTTTCATAAAACCAAGATAGTCCCTTCCTAGGCAGGCATTAGCAAACACCTAGGACCTTACATGACTGTCTCACTTTCGAAACAGCAGGGATTATCTTTCCTTGCATCAGGCTGTGTGGATGGCCATCATGCAGGAATAATGGGCTAGGGAGATAATATCCAGAAGCTATAACATTCCCATTTCTCAGACATCAAAACCTTCCTATTCTTCTTTATCTTATGTCCCAACCTGTCACCTGAGGATGGCCGAACATTAAGTCCCAAACTTTCAACAGAAATAGACATACAAGAGATATCACCAGACCAGAGATGGTCCTGTTTTTATTTACATTTTTTTTTGCTTCCCAAAAATGCAAAGTACCCCAGGCCAATTCTAGACCTCAGGTACTTAAATCAGTAAATCAAGAAAACCATGTTCTGGAAGGTCAAAGTGCAGTTCATCCTCCCATGTCTACAAGAGGAGAGACTGGATGCCTTTTCCTGGACTTCCAGGATGCACACTTGTACATCAAGTTTGCCAAAGAGTCCAGGAAGTTTCTACGCTTCTGGATCAGAGCCAATCATTATCAGATCAGAGCTGTGCCATTCTCTCTCACAGCAGCTGTCAGGGGTTCAGTGATGTATGGTAATGGCTGATTCTCTCATAAGGATCCCAAGTGTTCATATCCTTTTGTATCTGTATGATTGACTTGGAGAAATTGTCCCAGTCTCCCTTTGAATGAGCCTATTCAGCAGAGCTCAATTTTTTCTACTGGAAGGCACATCTTCTCATGATGGTCACATCTGCAAGAAAAATTTCAGAACTCCAGGCTCTGTCTAGCAAACCACTATGCTTAGTCTTTCACAAAGACAGGGTCTTCTTACATATGAACCCTTCCTTCTTTCTTAGGGTAGCCACTGAATCAACCTTAAACCAACTTCTCCATTTGCCTGTCATTTTCCATGTCCTGTATGAACAAGGAAGAATACTTCCTGCATTGTTTAGATGCTCATAAACAACTGATGTCTTACCTTCAATGCATAAAGCAATTTTGTAATTATGATCAACTGTTTGGGACCTTTTCTAGCTCTAAGTTATAGCAAAAGATTTCTAAACTTTCATTATCTGTATAGCTTTCAGATTGCATTTTTTATATCTACACCTCCTCTAATAGACCATTACCATATAAAACAAAGGCACATTCCAGAAGATCTGTTTCCACTTTTGCTTAATTCAAGAATTTCATAGGTTCATAGATTAGTACTAAGCTAACTGTCCTTGTGAGCCATTTTAAGCCTAGCCAATTATTCCTTGTGAGACAAACCCTGCACCTTGTGTTTGTAAGGCAAACACCTTAACCATTAGGCCACCCTCCCAACCCAATCATAATTGATGTTGCTTGTTTACTAGCCACCTGGGCATCTAAGCACACTTTATACAAACAATACAGGTTAGATGTGGTATTTCAGTGCAGACCTTCCAGGAGCTGCTGAAAAGTGTCATGATGATGCAACATGATTGAGACAAAAGAATAAAATTATTTGCTTCTAACCAGTAAGAAGCAGAAGGAGAAGGTAAGGACTGCAGTCTACTAAGGGAGCGAGTTGGGGTAGTGGAGCAGGAAAACAGGGAATCTTCTAGCCAAGTCAACCTTTCTGCCAGTTTAATAATATGTAAAAGTTTAAAGTTACCACTTACATTTTAGATGTACAGTCTTTCTTGTTGTGGCTAGTACTTCTGTCCTGACTGTATTCCTGAGTGCTGTGCTGAGTGCTGCCTGATGCAACAGCCATAAAGTGAGTGCCTGACCTGGTGTTCTCATTAATATGCCTTGTTCCTGCTTTGGTTTGACAGGCATATATTGAGTAACAGTAATTTAAGTTAAAAAGACAATGTTACTGTTCTACTAATAATACAGCCAAAGATCTATCCCACTCCAAAGTGATAAGATGATATCTTCAGGTATCCAGGAATAGTTACATAATAAATGGGATTTTTACATGAACAAAGTTATCTTGATTATTATTCCTGGCTAAAATAATAATAATAATAACAATAATACATATTTAATTCTTTGATGATTAAAAGCAGTTGCCAGGGAAAATTAGATACAGTGAGTGATGACAACAGAGTGGGCATTGTATCAGTGAGTGGCTTGCATAAGAGGTTACTCGTGGGGCATATTTATGCTTCCTTCACTTTATGGTCTGTACTTGTTCACAGGGTACATTCCTTTATGATATAAAATTTGTTTTATTTTATTTTATTTTTCCTTGGAGACTATGGGTATGTAGTGAATTTGAATCCAATTCATTGGTAAGTGGTACTATCAATTCTAACAGGTTGCTTGGTGTAACAGTTACTGTATATCATTTACTGTACTTTTTATCCCTACCACTTAATTTGTATTGGCTTTCAGTATAGTTGACTAAGTAATTTTCCTCCAAGCTACATAAATGTTATGGTCAAGTATTTGACGTTACTTATTTTGACATTGGTACTGAAGGAATGCCTGACTGCAGGAAGCAGAAGTTGTATAGAAATCATGATGCACAAAATGTACTGTTTGAACCCACTAACTATATCTCTGCCATATTTATGAATTCTCAAAAAGAAAAATGTAGTAAAGCAAGACTTTCCACTGTGTGGTACCTTAAACCTCTTGTATCAGAGGCAACATGGGATATATGCAAATTACCCCTTAAGGATATCAGGTGTTTCAGCTAAATGACAATTCTGAATGTCCATGACTTTTTATTTTACTTTTTCTTTTAAGTCTATTTATGGACAATTTCAGGCCAATAAAGCCAAACCCTCTAGCTGTGAACATGCATGTTTCTGCCTTTTTATGGCATCATCAGCACAGCATAAGAGGAATGTTTGACTTTTGGAAACACAGGATTGTCGTAGCCAGCTGATATCCATAAACTTTAGGGTATCTACAAAATATCCCAACTAACAAACTAAAACAATGAGTAAAAAGGTCACACAGGAAAATCTATTGGTTGAAAAACACAAAAAGAAAAAATCTAGTAAAGCTAGACCTTCCACTGTGTGATACCTTAAACCTCTTGTATCAGAAGCTTAAGAAAAGTAAAAGAAACTGTAAAAGAAAAAAGTCATGGACATTCAGAATTGCCATTTAGCTGAAACACCTGATATCCTTAAAGGGTAATTTGCATATGTCCCATGTTGCCTCTGATACAAGAGGTTTAAGGTATCACACAGTGGAAAGTCTAGCTTTGCTAGATTTTTCTTTTTATGTTTTTTAACCAATTGGTTTTCCTTTGTGACCTTTTTAGTCATTGTTTTAGTTTGTTAGTTGGGATATTTTGTAAATACCCTAATGTTTATGGATATCAGTGGTCTATGACAACCGTGTGTTTCCAAAAGTCAAACATTCCTCTTATGCTGTGCTGATGATGCCATAAGAAGGCAGAAACATGTATGTTCACAGCTAGCTGGTTTGGCTTTATTGGCCAGAAATTGTCCATAAATAGATTTAAAAACAAAAAAAAAAAGTCCTTGACATTCAGAATTGCCATTTAGCTGAAACACCTGATATCCTTAAAGGGTAATTTGCATATATCCCATGTTGCCTCTGATACAAGAGGTTTAAAGTATCACACAGTAGAAAATCTAGCTTTACTAGATTTTTCTTTTTGTATTTTTTAACCAATTGGTTTTCCTGTATGACCTTTTTACTCATTGTTTTATATTTATGAATTCTGTCAAATTTGTGTGAGATGTGAAGCCATGGTTTAATATATATGGATGTGAAGCAGTTCCAACTTGGTTATCACCATGAGAAAAGATATGCAGAAAGCCATTTAGAGCTCTGGTCTTGAAGAATAATGACACCGTTACAGATTCCCCACACATCTGTATGCATAGTTTTCAAGTAATTGTGGTACTGACAAAAATGAGACAAGGGCTGTGTTATATAAAGCATGTTCTGCCCCTCTTGGCTATTTTTAGTGGTGTTGGAAGTAAGTAGTGAATGAAAGTGATTTATTCCCTGAAGTAGTTTGATCACAGTTAAATGTGTTCATGTATGTTTGCTGACGGGGAATTGCACTGTATAGATTACCTGATGGCAACAAGTTGGAATAAATTGCTGTGATCATGTTTTTTTTAATTGGTCACAGTATGACAGTCAGAAATCTGTGGTATGCGCAGTCAAAAAGTAGTTATTTTTGGTGGGATACATGCAGTTTGTAGATGAAACTGGCTGACCCTTGCTATACTTAGAGCATAGTATTTTAAGTCATTGAACTGGCTTGGCAGGGTAGTATGTGTGTTATGTATGTGTGTGTGTGTGTGTGTGTGTGTGTGTGTGTGTGTGTGTGTGTATGACTGAAACAAGTTGAACTGCATTACTGTGACAATTTTTTGACTAATCACAATCAGACTTTTGAGATGAAGAGACAGTCAGTGAAGTTTCAATTGGTAGGGTTGGAAACAGTTTGTGGATGAATATGATGACCCTGCTATCTAGCTGAAATATTCATCAAATATCTAGTGAAGAGAAGTACATCAAAAGTTTGGGAAAGTACTCTAAAATTCACCATACACCATATAAAACCCCATAGCTTCTGAATGTAGAGCAGTTTACAGACCTCGAGCAGAGTTTGTCTCTTTCAGCAGAACAATCAGCTCTTCAGCAAAATTCTTCAGTGTCTCCTATTTCATTATCATCACCAGACCCCTTTTTCCCATTTTCTACATGGGATTGGGGTATCGTATTAACTGTTGCCATCTCTGTCTTGATTCAGTGCCATACTTCTGCCTTCTTCAACACTAATGCCTGACTGTTGCAGATCTTCTTTCACACAATCCATCCAACTCTTTGCTGGATGTCCTCGTTTCCTCTTACCTTCTTCTTGTCTGTCCCAAATCTTCTTCACCAGATTGTCTTCTGCTTTTCTGCATGTGTCTGAGCCACCATAATCTGTTCTCTTTGATCTTTTCTGCAATTGGAGCTACTTTGGCTCCTACTGTTATGTTCTCATTTCTTCATCTTCCCCACAGTGTGCATCCTACCACCCTTCTCAGGCACTTCATTTCTACCACTTCCAGCTTCTTCATCTGCTCTGCCTTTACTGCCCAGTCTTCTATACCATACATTAGTACTGGTCGCAGCACTGTCTTGTACACCATACTTCAACTTTTTTGGCATTCTTCTGTCATAGAAAACACCTGAGAATCTATGTCATTTGGCTGCAACCCCTCAGATTCTAGCTTTGACCTCTTCATTCAGACTTTCCTTCTCCTCAACCACCCCTCCCAGAAACTTGAAGTTATTTACCTGTTCCACTGTCTTCCCTTCTATTTCAGTTCTCAGCTTCTTCTGATATCCCCCATTTGTTGCTATTACCACTGTCTTATCTGTGGTTAGTTTCATCCCATGTGCCTTCAGTTTAGCATTCCATTCCCCTATCCTTTGCTGAAGTTCTTGCTCAGAGTCTGCCTGTAATGCCACATCGTTTGCATACAGTAACTTTGTTGATCTGTCCCCTCCAACATGTTTGCTAATGTAATCCATAACCAGTATGAACAGCAGTGGGCTCAGAGCTGAGCTCTGGTGTACACTCACTCCCACTGGGAACCGCTCTGTGAGGCCAAGTCTGTTTGTACTTGAGTCATTGGGTCCTTGTACATAATCTTCCCTAATTCTACCAGTGTTTCTGGGACTTTGAACCACTACAGTACTGCCCAGATCAGCTTTCTTGTGACCTTGTTATATGCTTTTTCGAAGTCTAGGAATGCCCAGTTAGACTCTTTCCTCATCTCTAGCTTCTTCTCACCTATCTGTCTCACTGCAAACATCAAATCAGTTGTGCTGCATCCTGATCTAAATCTGAACTGCTCATCTCCCATCTTACATTCTACTACTCTGCATATCCATTTATCAATCACCCTCTCCAGAACTTTCATGCAATGTGGTAGGAGTTTGATGTCTCTGTACTGCCCACAGTTGTGGATGTCCCCTTTGTTCTTGTACACTGGCATGAGTATGCTTATTCTCCAGTTATCTGGGATATGCCTTTCTCTCCACAATGCTATGAGTACCATCAGAAGCCATTTCTCCCCTATCCCACCCAGCATCTTTATCATATCTGTTGTGGCCTCATTTGAGCCTGCTGCTTTCCCTGACTTCAATTTCCTTAGTGCTATTCTTATTTCTTCTAGGGAGGGCTCCTCTTCTTCTCTTATCATAGGCTGTTTCTGGGGCAGTACAGCTTCTGTGGGGTTTTCTTCATTCGGAAGCTGCTGGAAATACTCCTTCCATCTGCCTTTGATGTCCCGTAGACTGGTGAGCAGATTGTTGCTGGCATCCCTTATGAAGGGTATCTGACTATCTTCATTATCTTTCTGTCTTTGCCTTGCAACCTGATATAGTTTCTTTGTACCACCTACTGAGCCACTTTTAAGAAGTTGGTAGAGTGCCTTCGACAGCCTATTTGCTATTGCAAATCCTTTCTTAGTTTCTTTGTTAGGCAACCAGTATTCCTTCCTAGCCTGGTCGGTCTTTTCTATCTCCCATTTTTTCCTGCAGTCCTTCTTTCTTTTGCACACTTCCTGGACTTCTGCATTCTACCATCAGCTTTCCTTATGCACCTTATTTCCATTCCTGGCTCGGCTACATATCTGTTCTGTACACATGCTGTTTTGAGGTGCTGCCATTCTTCTTCATCTCCACCTATTTCCTCCTTTTCTTGGGATACTAGAGCCCTGAGTAATTCCTTGAACTGTTGTACCTTCTCTCTAGTTAATTTCCAGGTCTTCGGCCTGGTCTTTGTTGATCTTAGAGCTTTCTCTGACCACTGCTTGCAGCTTATTGTGGCAACCAGTGGTTTATATTGTGGGCTGTTTGTTTCACTGGGATGACTTTGCAATCATGGATTCTACCCCAGTGCCTTTTCCTTACTAGGAGGATGTCTACCTGAGTTGCATGTTGGATACTCTTGTATGTGATGTTATGACTGTCTCACTTTCTGAACCATGTATTGGTTATTATCAAGGCATTTGCCAGACAGAAGTCTAGAATGGCTTCTCCTTCTTTATCCCTGTTGCCCCACCTAAGTGGACCCAGGCAGTCCTTATATCCTGTTCTGTCTGTCCCGACATGTGCATTCAGGTCACCTGTTATCAACACCAATTCATGTTGTACTGCTTTATCTAGTAGGTCCTGTAACTGCTGTTTGAATATACTCTTTTCCTCACTATCACAATCCTGCTGTGGGGCACAGGCTGCGATTATGAATACTGCCCAATAATTATAGTGGAGTCCGATTACCATGAGTCTGTCATTAATTCTGATGATATCCCTCACTGCCTTCTAAAGCCTCTCTCTCACCACAATCCCTTCACCATTTCTAGTCTGCCCCCCCTCCTGAGTAATAGACTCTGGATCCCAAGCCAAGTGGCTTTGCTGCATTGCCCTTCCATCTTTTCTCTTGGATACATAGAATGTCCAGCCTCCTCCATATCATCATGTCAGACACTTTTAAGCTGCATCCTGTCAGTGAACATAAATTAAGTGTAGCAATTCTCATTTCATGTTTGGCAGGTTGATTGGTTTTATGTCCAGCTTTCACTCAACAGAGCTATCCCAGGTAACCTAAGCTGGGCAATTAGACACTGGCTGGCCAGTAGCTTATTGATCCGGGCCTGCTGGGCTTTTATGGAGGGCACACATTGGCCAATAGGGGCACATACACCATTAACATGGGTCCCTGGCTTAGGTCAGAGTAGGCCAGGTGCTCAACCCATTTATCACTGGTAACTACCCATGACCATTTTGGCAATATTAGTCAACATGACCGAATCACCTAGAGCCACATTTTACAACTTTTTACAACATTTTACAACTTCTCCTATTTACTTCTCTTTTAGTATTGTTTGCGTCTATCAACAACAGTTTTGTGGTTCACATAAAATCTGGCACCACCCTGTTAAATTTCCTGTGGATGCTCCTGGCTTTGAGCTAAAATTTTTTTGTTGGAGGTGAAGAACTGATGTACCTTGGAACTTTTCTTCTTAGGACTCCATTAAAATAGAATACTTCTCAGCTGGAAGATAATGCATATGGTGCAATATAATATGTGATATAATATGATAACAGTGCAGCTCAATGCACAGCTGTTTGCATTGCTGCTTCACAGCACCTGGTTCTCGCTTGTGGTGCCATAACTATAGAATCTGAACATCTTGCCTGTGTTCACATGGGGTTTTGCTTGGTGCTTTGTTTCCTTCCACATCAGAAAGGCATACCATCGATAAATTGGTGATCCACTAAATTATTTTCTAAGTGTGTATGCGTCCTACAATCTATTGGCAACCTGTTTAAAATGAGTTTCTATGTCTTGTGCCCGTTGAGTGGTGGTAGAGATTCCAACTCCCTCTCAATTCTCTTTGCATTAAGCAGGTAATCAGAAAATAAATTAATGAATGATGTAACACAAATAAAAGAAAAGAAAACAAAACAAACTCACACTGAAGATGTATAGGGAGAAAGCAAGCATCAGGTTATAAAATGAGTTAAATGCAATGATGATAGGAATGAGGAGTATGATGATGAACACTACCATACATATTTACTTATCAAATGACGATGTAAATTCTAGAACCGAACTATCACATTACATTCCATTGTATGACTGAATGTCAATATACAGGTACACTAAATGAAACATCTCAGTTTGGAATTAAAATGTGAAAATATTGTTCTTTTTTGTGTATTACTTGAAGATAGGTGTAACAGGCTTTAAATCTGTTGTAGATAATATAACATGGTGGTTAAAGCACCTCCTGCAAGGCCATAAACTTGGATTTGAATTCTATCTGTTCCCACTTTTTAATGTGTGACTTTTTACTAATTAGCTTTGCTGCGCTGAAGGCTAGAGCCTTGAAATGGGACATGTATACAAGCTGTTCCATGTTATTAGAAGTAGTAAGACAGCTGACGTGTATTTGAGAGGGATTACATCACTAGTGGATAAGATGTTCACTAGGACATGTAAATGAAAGCATTTTACTAAAAGTATGCTGAGGTATGAAAAACAACAGTGGTGACTAAAATAAGTCCTGGCATAGCTTGTACTAGTCATTATTTACGGTGTCCGTAATTTTGCTTTGTTGGCATTATTCATGAGGTTAAATATCAAAAATGTTTTAAATGTTTATGTATGGACAAGAAGCTGAGTTTTATAAAGCTGGTAAAAAAATCTCCTCTTGGAGTGCTAAAAAGTTATTGCAATTAAAACAGTTATATCTGTCAGTCACATTTCTCTTTTGCATTGTGCAGAAAATCTGAGATTGTGAGATGGGATGAAAATATAGAAAAATACCTTAGTTAAATGACAGTGTCTATGAAGTCAAAAAAAGTTTTGCATCTGTACATTTATAGTATTGTGTATATGTGTGTTTGTATATATGCATACATATATATATATATATATATATATATATATATACATATATATATATATATGTGTGTGTGTGTGTGTGTGTGTGTGTGTGTGTGTGTGTGTGTGTGTGTGTGTGTGTGTGTGTGTGTGTGTGTGTGTGTGTGTACGCGCGCAGGACACACACATTTTATCAATATCCACGTAATCAGTTTGTACTACCAGTTTGTTTAATTATAGTAAATTAAATCAATGTACATATTCCTGCAATGTAGTTGTATAAGTGAATGTTAGTAGATAACTGCATGCCATTCACTTACACTGCAAAACAATGGCATATGCTGTGTCTTTGCTAAATGCGAGACAGTAGGGTAAGGGAGTTAGTCCTTTTTTATTTTTTTATTTTTATTTATTTATTTTATTTAACATTTGTTAACCGGGAAAGTCCGACTTGGAACAAAGCCAATTTTCAGCAGAGGTCCAGGGAGAAAGGCTCCAGATGCATGTCCTTGTAATTCTTTTGCCCACTGTTGTGCAGTCTCAGAGTTTGTATATTAAAGTATCTGGGGTACAGGCAGTATAGGGCACTTATTCCCCTGCACAAGCCTTGTTTGTGATGTTCCTGTTAAGTTGATGAGTTCCATGGGTTATCATAGTTGTGTTGCTTCTGTTGTCCAATATATTTAATCTCTGTAGCTACACATTGATGATTCACTGTAGATCCTATGTGTAGCAAACAAATGTACACACAGGCACATGTGAGTATGTAATGTCTATCTACAGTATCTTTGTGTGTGTGTGTGTGTGTGTGTGTGTGTGTGTGTGTGTGTGTGTGTGTGTGTGTGTGTGTGTGTGTGTGTGTGTGTGTGTGTGTGTGTGTGTGTGTGTGTGTGTATACATATCTATACCTATATATATATTTACATATATTAAATATACTAACTCAATGGTCACATAACCTTGAAGAAAGAGGAAAGGACTTTGAATTATGTAACAGTCAATCTAATGAAGTTTGACTGTTACATAATTTGACCAGCTGTACCGCTAACAAAAAAACACCACAATTTCGGCATGTGATGAAATGTGTGCAGCAATAAATCTTATATATAATACACACACACACACACACACACACACACACACACACACACACACACACACACACACATATATATATATATATATATATATACGTATACACACACACACACACACACACACACACACACACACACACACACACACATATATATATATATATATATATATATATATATATATATAGAGAGAGAGAGAGAGAGAGAGAGTGCTATAATGCCCCCTAGTGACCAGTGTTCTAGGGCTTGTGGGATTGTAATGGCAAGGATAGTGAGAGGAGGATCCGCATCTGTTATCAGAGGAGGCCACACCCCTTCTTTTAAAAAGGGGAGGGCCAGAGAAGCATGATGGCACAGATGTTTACTTTAGAGTGAGAGAAAGAGCTATAAAGTCAGTGGCCAAAGAATACACTGCTAGTCTCAGTTTACAAACTTTGCAACCTTTGCCATGTGTCCTTTTTGATATGTGGTATGTATGTCTTGTTCATTGTATTGCACCACACATTTGTTTATAGTTATTTGCAAAATTCTATTCCACTTTTGAGAACTGTTTAAATTTTAAATTTATGCAACTTTTTGCTGTTGTGAGTCTGGTAAGTGACTGAAATAGATCTTTTTCAGAATATCCACTTCCATGACACAAACAAACAGTAAGTAAGTCAATAAATAAATACTATTGTGAGAATGGGATAATGACAGGATAAAGTGCATGTCTATGAAACACCCTAATGCTCATAGCAAATTTGACTATACTTGGTGCTATATATATGTGTATGACACTTTTTTAATTTTTAATGGCTGTGCTTATGCTTTACACACCAATTTAAACATGCTGCTGCCAAGACTGGCACCCATGCAAATGGAGAATAGTTGCATGACCGCCATATCATACACCAATGCACTGTACGAACATGTACACAAATGCATGGATCTCACCATACCCAATAGAACTAAGACACTCTCCTCAAAAAAAGGAAGCCAATCTGGTGGTCCCCTGCCATAAACAAACTCCACAACAGAAGGAGGAAACTGTTGCAGAATAAGGTGAAGTCCCAAGACTGGAAAAACTCCCTTATCAGCCTCAACAAAAAGTTGAGATCCCTCATCAAATCCTCTAAAGCTAGCTATGAAAACAGAATTGCAGCAGATAGTAAAGACAACCACAAGGCCTTCTATAGTTATGTAAAGAATATCCATGGCAATACCCAAATTTGCTCTGAGCTACTGCACAATGGTACCTCCTATACCGAGCCAACAGATATTGCAAATATACTGGCAGACAGATTCAGTGCTAACTTTACCCCCCCAAAGGACCAATCACAATACCAGTAGATTACCAGGCACCCAGTATTACTGCTGCACAGGTTAAAACAGCACTGTCCAAGGCCAAGAATACAGCTTCTGTGGGACCTGATAGTATCCCTGGCTGTGTTCTACATGAACTACAGAGTGAACTGGCACCTCACCTGTGTGCCCTGTTCAATCACAGCCTCACTTCAGGCTTTGTCCCTACCAAATGGTGAAATGCTACAGTCATCCCTCTCGACAAAGGAGGAGTGACTACAGACCCCGGGAACTATCGCCCCATTAACCTGATGAGTCTGATATGTGAAGCTATGGTACACATCATCATGGACCTAATAAACAAGGATATAGGTAATCTCCAAACTCTGGATTCTACACAGTTTGCTTTTGTGAAGGGTAGATCATGCCTGCTCAACTTGGTCAACTTCTTTGAGTCAGTCACCAGAGCTGTGGATGAAGGTAAGGTGTTTCATACAGCCTGCCTTGATCTGACCAAGGCCTTTGATACCATTCCCCACTCAGGAATCATAGAAAAACTTACTAAGCTAGGCATCAACCCCTATATCACTAGGTTGGTTGCAAACTGGATCACAGACAGAACCCACAGTGTGAAAGTAGCTGACTCCAAGTCTGACTGCCGACCAGTCACAAGTGAAGTCCCACAGGGTTCAGTCCTGGGTCCTCTCCTGTTTGGTATCTACTTCTCCGAAGTCCAGGCCAACATGAAGGGACTCTGGCTGACAAAGTTTGCAGATGATTGCAAGTTGGGAGCTACTATTAACTCCCCGAGTTATGTTGAAATCCTACAGAAAGGCCTCAATGAGATCAACGACTGGTGTCAGAACCATGGCCTTAAGCTCAATGCCAAAAAATGTGTCTTCATCCCCTTTGGGAAAAACCTAGTTCCTTTGAATTACCACATTGATGGTAGTCCACTGAACACAGAAGGCATTATAAGAGATCTGGGAACACAAGTTGACAGCAACCTCTGTTTTGACCACCATGTTGCCACATTGGTCAGAAAGTCTTTCTATGTGGCACATCTCCTTACTAAGGGTATTGAATCTAGGAAGAAAGAGGTCATTGTCTCCCTCTACTCTTCCCTCAGTAGGCCAGTCATCGAGTACAATGCCCCATTTGGCATGTACCTCACTAGACACCTGCAACAACTGGAGAGGCCACAAAAGTACCTCACAAAGAGGATCCTAGGCCTTAAACACTTGTCCTATATGGACAGACTCAAAAAACACCAACTATTTTCTGTCTTATATCACCTACTTAGAGGTGATCTCTGCTTGACTTACAAAGCCATGTCTGACCCAGCTCTGTTAGAAATGCTACATCTGAAGAAATCCCAATCCCTCCACACTACATGCTCCAGAGACCTCAACCTCATTACCACAATCAATAGAACATGCTGGAGGGGCAGGTTTATAACCCAGAGACTGCCCATGCTATGGAATAGACTTCCCATACATGTCAAGCAGAGCACCTCTCTGGCCCTCTTCAAGAGAACTCTTGATGAGTGGATGGGAAATAGAAAATTCACCCCTGGGATCACTCCAGTGGCTCTACTCGACAGAGGCACTAGGAACTAAGGTTGGGTGGCACAATGCCAGGGTAATTCTATGGGCTAGGCTTGTAAAGGCTCCAGGGCCATTAGCCTAGTATACACCTATGAAACTATAAGAAGAACTCCAGCTCCACTAATTACTGATTATATCACTTCTGCTCCATCTCTCTGATTTTTCTGGTGACTTTCTTCTGAATTCCTTCCAGCAGACTTATGTTCTTTTCCTTGATTAGCCTCCAGAGGTACATATAGCACTCTGACCACTGGGACTGTAGAGCAGATGCATTCCCTCATTTCTTTAGGAGTTTATACCCATGAGGCATTCTGCTTTCTACTGCTATTTTCCTCTAAGTGTGCTCTTGGCTGTCCAGTCCAGGTATACTTAACATCCCACTTTTACTGCTCTGCTGCCCCACTTCTCACAGTCATGCTTAGTACCAGTATCTTTGTGGCCTAACAGCAGGATTTCACATTTGTTTGTATGGATTCTCACTACCACATTTCTCTCCTACTGGATCAACTTTTTCAAAGCCTTCTGCAGATTCTTACCCCTTGTACTCCAGTGTTACACCTTTGTATCATCACTAAAAAGGATAATCATATTCTCTGCTATCTCAGATATGTCTGAGACAAAAACAATGTACAGTAATGGACCTAGGACAGAACCCCGTGGTGCTCCAGTAGTCACTACCCTCATTCCTGATGTAATCCCTGTCATTGCAGTCCTCTGTATCCTCCTATTCAACCTTTTCCTCAGCTGTGGCTCTAGATATTGGCCTTCTTTATGAGACTGAGATGAAAGCCTTGTGAAAGTCTAGGTTGTCTGTAGCTACTTCTGTAACCCAGGCATAAAATTAGATCAAGTCCAACTTTTCCTAGAATTTATAACCTCAAACGCCCTGATTCAACTGGTCAACACTCCCATCAGAGGTGACAACATATTGGACCTGGTCATCACCAACATGGGCGACCGGTGTTCCACACCAGAGGTCAACCCCTCACTGGTTAGATCTGACCATAAACAAATCACTTTGGATATCCATATTCTGCCCCCTCCCTGGACAAGAAAGCCACCATGAAAAACTTTTCAAAAGCAAACTTCATGTTACTTAAGACCGAGGTGGAAAGTTTCAAAGCCCCCATGCTGAAGGATAACACTGCCCAAGCTGCAAAATCCTTTACTGATGCATTCTTCGGGCAGCTACAAGAATGCATGGATCGTGCCATCCCAAGCAAAACCAAGACTCACTCCTCTAAGAAAAGGAAACCAGTCTGGTGGACTCCTGCCATACACAAGCTATACAATAGAAGGAGGAAACTAGTACAGAAAAGAGTAAAATCCCAAGAAGGGTAGACATCCCTGATCAGTATCAGCAAGAAACTATGATCCCTCATAAAATCATCCAAGGTGAGCTTTGAAAGAAAAATTGTCAAGGACTCCAAAGATAACCACAAGGCATTCTTTAGCTATGTCAAGAATCTAAGTGGCAATGCTCAGATCTGCTCGGAGTTAGTGCAGAATGGCACAAAATACACTGAACCGACCGATATCGCCAACATCCTGGCAGACAGGTTCCACGCAAACTTCACCCCCATCTCACCCCCAAAAGGACCCATAACCATACCAGAAGAATGTAGAGTCCCTGAAATCACAGACACTCAGGTTAAAACAGCCCTCTCCAAAGCCAAAAACTCAGCATCAATGGGACCGGACAGTGTCCCAGGCTGCATCCTACATGAGCTCAAAGGTGAACTAACCCCTCACCTAAACACACTGTTCAACCTCAGCCTCTCCACGGGCTACATACCCATAGAGTAGCGCACAGCAACGGTTATCCCGCTCCACAAAGGTGGAGCCACAACAGACCCTGGGAACTATCGCCCTGTAAGCCTGACTAGCTTGGTCTGCAAGGCTATGGAGCGCATCATCATGGAACTCATTAACAGAGACATTGGGAACCTCCAAACACTGGGCCCTACCCAGTTTGGCTTTGTTAAGGGCAGATCATGCCTCCTAAACCTGGTGGACTTCTTTGAGACAGTTACCAAGGCTATAGACGAGGGAAAGGTGGTACACACAGCCTACCTAGACCTCGCTAAGGCCTTCGACACCATTTCCCATTCTGGTATTATAGACAAGCTCACCAGCCTGAACATAAACCCCTACGTCACAAGATGTTTTGCCAACTGGCTCACGGACAGAACCCACATGGTGACAGTTGCAGGAGCTAGGTCTGTCTAAACCGGTTTCAAGTGGTGTTCCCCAGGGCTTGGTCCTGGGACCCCTCCTGTTCGCCATATACTTCTCAGAGGTACAGGCAAGCACAGGAGGAATATGGCTGACCAAGTTCGCAGACAACTGTAAACTAGGGGCTATAATTGACTCTCCGGCTGACACAGATATCCTCCAAAAGGGTCTCACTGAGACGGATACCTGGTGTCAAAATCATGGCCTTGAGCTAAATGCCAAAAAGTGCATAGTCATCCCCTTTGGAAAAAAACAAAGTACCCACAAACTACCACATAGGTGGCAGTCCCCTAAATACGGAAGACGTAATAAGGGATCTAGTGACCCAAGTAGATAGTAATTTCACCTTTGATAATCACATTGCCAAAGTGGTTAGAAAATCCTTCTACGTGGCCCACCTAATCACAAAAGGGTTTGCATTCAGATCAAAAGAGGTCATTGTGCCCCTCTACTCATCACTCATCAGACCCATCTTAGAGTACAATGCCCCATTTTGGATGTACCTTACAAGACACCTGCAACAGCTGGAAAGACCACAGAAGTACCTCACCACGAGGATCAATGGCCTCAAACAGATGCCCTATGCAGCCCGACTGAAGAAACTCCAGTTGTACTCGGTTGCATACCACCTACTCAGAGGTGATCTCTGCCTGACATACAAGGCCATGTCCAACCCAGAATTGATGGACATGCGCCACCTAAAGAAAACCTTATCCCCTCGAGCCAAAAGCTCTAGGGATCTAAACCTTACCACAACAATAAATAGGACGTGCTGGAGGGATAGATTCCTGTCCCAGAGACTTCCCATGCTTTGGAACAAGATCCCAATCTACATTAGGCAGAGCTCCTCACTAACACTCTTCAAAAGAAACCTTGACGACTGGATGGGAAACAGAAAGTTTACCTCGGGATCACTTCAGTGGCTCTGCTGGACAGAGGCACAGGGAACTAATCTAAGGGGACGGCGAAAGCCAACACATTCTGGCTAGGCTTATAAATGCCTTCGGGCAGATAGCCTAGTACCCACCTATGAACCTATGAACCTATAAGTTTGACTGACAACTCCTGGCCATGGACCTATGTTTATTGCTCTCTTGGAATGGGTTATCTTCTAAAATCACTAGCATTCTTAGCATCAGAATGTTCTCCACTGCTTTTCCTAACACTGATATTAAGATGACAGATCTGTAATTTCATGGATTTTTTTCTGTTCCTCAGCTGATTCTTGAAGAATACACTTGCTGCTTTCTAGTCCTCCACTACTTCTACAGTAGCTAGTGATCTGTTGAAGGTCTCTGTGGGGTGGGGGGTGAGGTCTGCCAATTCACCCTTTGGTGATCTGATTTATGTAATCATAACCAACCATCCAGACCTTTCTGTTCTGTTTTGCTTGATCTGTAATTGAAATAAATCATCATCATTAAAGCAAATAAGCATGGAAATATGTCTTAAGCCTATGGCCATTACATCAACTCTGTGATCACTTGATTGGGTGCTTCTGTGTTTTGCATGTCAGTTTACACTTGTTTAAAAGGGCTAGTACACAAGCTTAAAGATAAAAACTGGGTATGTAGCTTAAGTGAGGAACACCTCTCTAAATGGCTGTCTCAAGGGCTCATCATTAGGTTAGTGGTGTCCTCTTTCCATGCTCACTTAAGTTGCAGTCATTGTAAACTTTGTTTGTGCTAATTTTACCCCATTTCTTAGTTACATACCCCTTCAGAGCATCATTTGACATATACTGCCCAAGTGAATCCTGCCTACATACATACCATACATCCTCTAAAAGGGCCTTACTGAAATGGACACCTGGTGTCAAAGTCATGGCCTCAAGCTAAATGCCAAAAAAATGCATAGTCATCCTGTTTGGGAAAAACAAAACACCCACAAATTACCACATAGGTGGCAGCCCCCTTAATACAGAAGAGGTAATAAGAGATCTGGGGACCCAGGTAGATAGTAATCTCTTCTTTGACAATCATATTGCCAAAGTAGTTAGGAAATCCTTTTATGTGGCCCATCTAATTACTAAAGGGTTTGCATCTAGAAATAAAGAGGTTATAGTGCCCCTCTCTACTCGTCACTCATCAGGCCCATAATAGAGTACAATGTCCCATTTGGGATGTACCTCACAAGACACTTCCAACAGCTGGAGAGACCACAAAAGTACCTCACCAAGAGGATTACTGGCCTCAAACTTATGTCTTATGCAGCCCGACTGAAAAAACTCCAGCTGTACTCAGTGGCATATCGCTTACTCAGAGGTGATCTCTGCCTGACTTACAAAGCCATGTCCATCTCAGAATTGATAGACATGTTCCACCTAAAGAAATCCAAGTCACTGTGAGCCACGCGCTCTAGTGAGCTAAATCTCGCCACAACAATAAATAGAACATGCTGGAGGGATAGATTCCTGTCACAGAGACTCCCCATGCTTTGGAACAAAATTCCAAACTACATTAGGCAGAACCCCTCACTAACACTCTTCAAGAGAAACCTTGACGAGTGGATGGGTAACAGAAAATACACCCCTTGGATCACTTCATTGGCTCTGCTTGACAGAGGATCAGTTAATTAATCAATGGGGTGGCGATAGCTGACACACTCTGGCTAGGCTTATAAATGCCCTTGGGCAGATAGCCTAGTACCTACTTATGAACCTATGAACCTGTAATCAGCAATGATTCAGACAGTAACATTCTACTTGTTCATTCACTCTGTTTCTATCTTACCATAAAAGGTACTGATTTTCATTTGATGCACTTCTCTTCTGTATATCCTTGTTTTGTATTTTGTATTTTCTGTTATGTTTTGCATTTAGACACTAATTGAAAAGGGCCCATTGGACAGCCCATCTACCTAGTTAAGAAATAAACAAAATGCAGCATATATTTTCCTTTGTCTGCACTACTGGGTTGTATTACCATGCTCCTGTGAACTGATAAATGGTTGTATGGGTATCTTGTTGATGACCTTCCTAAAAACCTTCTTTATATGTTTCTAGCCATGTCTTGAACTTCACCAGCAACAGAAAAAATACCTTTAATCATGTTAACATTAATAACCATTAGCACAATGAGGTTTCAGTTTGCCTTCCTTGACTGTACTGTGAGCAGAGTTTTGGAAGTCCTACGGAAAACTATTAGGAATCAAATTCTGAATAGTGATGTCTCATAACTGTCTGTACAGATACTGAGTAAAATATTTCAATCACTTACTATTTTCTTCATTTTTCTTGGTTCCTTATATCTGTAACATTGTACTCAGTTGAAATACTTTAGTGCTTTCTGAAAGCTTTTAGAAATCATCTAATAGCTACAGTGTGCATTACATCAACTATTCCTTGTTAAGTAGTACTGATACATACACCATGAGTTGTCCCATGAGAATAGACCATAATTCCTTCCAATCTTGTTCCTGCCTTGTCATAACAAAATGATATGCTTGTGCTTTGCACAGTGCCTTTACGCTGAGAATCAAATAATTGGCTGTTATACTCCATGTTTTTCACTAGCATTGCCACAAATGCTGTGGCACCTGGCAAGACATTTCTTTGGCTTTTGAGTACAGCTTTCTAGATCATTTTCACTGTAAATAAGAAGAATGCAGTAAAGGATTGTCTGCCTTATCCATTTTGTATTCTTACTGCTACATTTGAATGGAAGTGTTGTGATGTCCACCCCCCCCTCTGGGCCAGTAATCAAGGAGCCTGAATCCACACCACTGACACTGGACAGGGAAGTTCACTTGGAACAAAATGGATACACACAGTATTTCCAGATGCAGGGCTCTGCATCAAGCACAATTTACCTTAAGAGCACACAGGAAACACACTCAGTCCAGGGCTGGTTGTCTCTCTCTCTCTCTCTCTCTCTCTCTCTCTCTCTCTCTCTCTCCAGGCCCACAGTAAGACTCTCCACTGGCACAGCTTTAGAGTTGATTCATCAGCTGAATGTACAAACCAAGTCCTCCACTACTCTCTCTCTATGAAACCAGTGTTATGTGTCCTTGTTCCAAACAGCTGACACACATACTCTTTGAGATTTGATTTACACACACACACACACACACACACACACACACACACACACACACACACACACACACACACACACACACACACACACACACACACACACACACACACACACGGGAAAGGCTGGCACAGATTTACTAGCTATGCCTCCTTCTTCCCAGACTAGAAGGTAGTTACACTGCCATCAGACACTCCAAAGCCAGCTAATCTAAGGCTCTTACAAGGGTACCCAATTATACTGAGTGAAATTAATATTAATACCAATGGTAGTGTTTGGCCAATGCAGTAAGGCTTTCAGGAGTGGCCACAGAGTCACAAAATAGATATAAGTACTCTCAAAGGTTAAAATATTCTCTAAAGAACGAGCTACAATAAAAAATTTAAATATATTTAATAATAAATAATAGTGGAACATGAAAATATGGAATATCTATTTACAATAAATACCAGAGTTTCAATCACAGGAAATATTAAAATAACACAGATGAATAGATTCACACAGATACAGAAAAACAGTACTTGACTAATCTCACTATGTTTTCCTGACTGATCTAAAGCACAACTGTTACCTGGTCACTTACTAGAGCAAGGCAAGATGAATTAGATGAGTGATCCTTCTATGTCAGGTTCTAAAAACAGACTGTCATGAGACTTCAGTCTCATCTTGTATTAAAACATCACGACATCACATACATCTGGTCATCTGACTTTGATTCCCACACTATCCTGTTTACTACAGGCTGCCTGGATTTAGCACAGATGTATTACTTTACACACCTAGAGCTTTGCTAAGATCTGTTGCAGCTTCTGGATGTCATAAAATAATTTCAAACTTCCACCCTTCCAGAGTAGTAATTAGTTCATGCTAAGGACAATACAACAAGGATTCCTAGTCTTTGTTTTCACAGATATTTTGTCTCTGGATGCAGTCAGAACTGTAAGATGCAATCTTTATGGCCTACCAGGTAATTTAATTTCAAACTATTTTTCAAAGTTAGCTGGACTGAGATTAACCTCTTCTCTTCCAGTATCCTCTGTTACAATATATTAATTTCCACAGTTATAATACAGTCTGACATACAGGTGCATTTTTCTTTCTGTCCAGCAGGACCCACTGACATTTTTTTTAACACAAGCAGCTTTACAAATACATTTTTCAACACAAGCATCTGCATAAATCAGAGTGATATACAAATGACATATAATTATTTACAAAACTCCACCTAGCTATGCTGGCATATGTTACACATCCCCTGTCCTACTTCTCCTGGCATAGTGGGCAATACCTGACATTGTCACAACAGTAATAAAGTGAAATGCCTTGCTAACCATTTGATATTACAATACTCATTATTGGGATCCACAGAATAGTGATGAGAGAGTGAAAATGTTAACTTACATATACTAAGACAGAAATCACTATATTCCTGAGGTTTCATTTTTCAATGAGGTATGGTGATGTTATAGTTGGTGTACATAATCTTGGGTGATGCTTATCCCGAAATCGGGGTTGCAGAAGAACTTGATCCTTGCAAAAAAAAAAAAAACAGAAAAAGAATGTTCAACATTCGTTGTTCTCCTGCAATTCTTGACTATTTTTTTCCTAATTCTAGGACTCACACTTGTGAGTCTTGGAACTGCAACAGACAGCCAAATGTCTCTGTAATCTACATTTTAATTTGTTTTCTCCTAGCTGATTATTAATTGTATACACCAGTGTAAACCATATAATGCTTTTTTAAGCTGCACCCAAGCCCCTGCTCTGCCCAGGCTCTCATTGCTAATACTATTGGAAAGAATCCTGACTCTGACATGCTCCCTAGATTATATTTGTGATGACAGGCCATCACCTTATTTATTTATTTATTTAACAGTGTCCATTTACATCTTGCTAGTACCCACCTTTAGATCTTACTTTTTTCCAGGAATAAACAGTCATACCAGGCATGTATTTGTGGATAGTCATCCAATTGTCTAACTCCTTTCTGAAAGTGTGTTGCATTTCTTAATTTGGAGTTAAAGTTTGTCCCATTGAATGAGTAAGCATTGCCTGACAAATCTGTCTCTCCACCAAGTTTTGTTTATTTTCTGAAGCAAGTTTAGATCCCTGGTTCTAGTGTTAGTGGTACTGTTTGGTTCGTGGCGATATAAGAAGTCTTGGAATACTGGATCCCTAGTGGCCCGAAAATTAGGCAAAGATTACCCCTAAGGAATCTACAGGCACTGAATAAAGGAACAGCATTCTCAACCTCTGACTTTTGTCTTTTAAGCCAGTGATATTTTTAGTTAGAAACCTCTAGGTTTTTTTCCAGTTGCTTGATATGCTTAGTAAGATACATCCCAAAAGGGGTACTTTATTCAGTAATAGGTCTGATCAATGCAGAATCTAGAGGAGTAAAAACGTCCTTGAATCTAGAGGAAATATGTTTTGCTATCAGCTGCACCAGGTAAAAAAGTTTCCTAAATACTGTTGCAACTTGATTGTCAAAGGCAAGGGGAATTATCTACCTATGTTCCAAGGTATCTCACCAAATTTCATTTTGAAGAAGGATGTTTGGCATATATATATATATATATATATATATATATATATATATATATATATATATATATACAATTGATTTTTCATAAAAATATCCATCAAATTCCTGTTATCTGTCGCCCAAATTGTATGATGGTATCCACAAGTAATAACTTCATATGCCAAGTTTTTTTTTTTTTTGGCTGTTGTGGCTGCTTTATTAGTGATAGCACTTTGTCACTGGGAAGTCACTGGGAAGTCTTCATATCTTAAACTTACTACCTGTTTTATAGCCCGTGGATGACATACAAGTGATAAAATGCTACCTTCTTGTGAGTTAAGGAAATTCCTAGGTCAACATTGACTTCAGAGAACCCACTGATTGTCTGCCTTTAGTTTACTAGTTCTTTTCCTACCCTCAAAAATGATGTCATTATAGTAATGGATACCGATGTTAGGCCAGATGTTTATAACGCAGTACAGAAAAACATGCAAGATCTTTCAAACAATGCACATGCCATTGCATGTCTTCTGACCATGCCTCTGTGTCCCTCACATGTAAAATACTGACTCTGCATTAAGTTTTGTTTTTGTTGCCTGCTATCTGTTTCTCATATCACGTGACCACTTCTTTGAATTAGCATAGCCCCAGTGTGTCTTTCTCATCTGTGTTCTCATGTACTGTGCACCCAACCACCCCCACCTGCAGATATGACAAGTGATACATCAACCTGACTTTCCTTGTTGTTCCTTGGGTGCTAAACTTATTGGAGCTGCATTAATCTCTGGGGCTTTTAGAATAGACTCTTTGTAGACTCTTTGTGCCCTTGTTGCCTTGAGTTTGTCAGTACTTCTGTCAATCTCTCCATATTTGATTGTAGCTCGTTGGTCTATTGCCTACCTGTTTCCTTAACCCTATTCCAACATCACTTCTGTCACTCTGTCTATATCCCTGCATTGGCATGAGATTAAACATTTGTTTAGTGGTAATGGCAGTGATGAGGAACTTTCTAGAAGATGTTTGTGCAAGCCATCAGTGTAAGTTTTTCAAAACATAGAGGCTTTGTGAAAGTATCTGCTCTAAACCCAACAGGGTCTTAAAATCTAAAAAAACTGTGATGACAAACTAAATATTGAACACAGGATAACAACACTGCCAATAATTTCTAACAAGCTATGCCAGTTTATAGCCAGCTTCCTATGCTGAGCATCATTGCCTCACACTCTCTGAAGCAAGTGACTGATAGTGATTGGCAGAGTAAATCTTCTCCTAGGATCACTACTCTTCAAGACACCCCATCACCACTTGCCATAACACTTATCAATATACTCCTCATCTACAAACTAAGAAACCAATCCAATTCAGGGCCAATACTCCAAACCCCTAAAACTGGGCTCCATTGCTAAGATTACAACTTCTTACTGTTTGAACCTGAATTATAGCCATCTCTCTCATCAAGCCAAAAGGAAATGTATACCTATTCTAGGTTCAGACCCTATTTCAAGCCATTTATTTTTTAACAAACCAAATACTAGTGCTGCAATGGCCCCAATTCCAAAACACTTGCTCTCAGTGTAGGTGACCATTTACACGGAGAACAAGTCTTTTAGAATCTGGTCCCCGTGGTGTGCCTGTTTATAGACAGACCTTATGCTGATGTAAGTCACTTACACCGAGAGCAACTCTTTTTGAATCTGTCCCAATGTAAGGCATATCACATAACCAAAACTTTTATGCTGTATAGCCCATCTTTTGCTCAGACTGCCCTCTAACCTGTGAGCAATCTCAGGTGTATATATATATATATATATATATATATATATATATATATATATATATATATATCTGTAGTCTTCTGTCTTAGTTAGCTCAGACATCTAAGCTTATTATTTTACTTCTTTTATCAGCAATCGGAACTTATAACTCCATTTGTACTTTTAACTGTTGTATACAATGAAATCATTTTGTCATTCTTCACTATTGTTTATCATTCTGTTTTCTCTTGTTGTATCGTGCAACCTGAACTGAGCCTGCAATGGGTCATTTCAAATCAGTGCTTTACACCAGTAAATATGCATAAATAAATTAAATAAATATCCATGATGCATGTACCTGGATAACTTACAACAGGGAATATAAAGCATTACCTTACTTATATATGCAGTTTTATTGACTTAAACACAGTATAATTTGGCAAGCTAAAATGTTTGGACACAGGTGCTGACAGCAGAAATGAGCTAATGATCTCTGCCTAGTTTCTCATCTTACTAGGTAACTTCAGGCAACCACACCCCTATTGTCCATTTATCTGTCTGCTTTTATGGTACTGGTAATGTTAAAGACAAAGCTGAACTTGATAAATTACTTTTTCAATAGATCTGTCCCACCCACTCACATGTGTTCTGAGTGTGAAAGGCTCTCACAGTTTGCAGATTACTGTAGCTTTTAAATATTTAATTACTTACCCTTCATAAAGCTCCATAAAGCATTTTGAACCTAAGATATCGGTCCAACAAAGCTGGTTTAATTTTAACACTTAAAGTAAGTGAACAGTTACTTACTCTGGTTTGGTAAATAGTGCAGGTGGAAAAACAAGACAGATGCTGTTGTATCCTAACTAAGAAGCCATGGAATAGCACTTTCCACATGCAAGTTCCAAGTGACTTTGATCCACAGATAGGAGGGACATCTCAGGTCAGATAAGTTTATGACGCCATCTGCTCACAGTGTCTCCGGCACCATCCTGAGTCATCCAGCAGGGAATGCAGACATTGATTAAGTGGACACAACACACGGCTGTAAATGAGAGACAGGTCCTATTGCTACTGTGCTACTAGTCTACAGTTGCTTGATTTGTGGTTAGTTCTGATGCAGAGATCAGACAGCAGGGGTGGACATTACATATTGATATCTGTCTTGCCACAGTACTTTATGAGAGGATGAGCCTTCAGCAGACAAGGTAAATGGACAACATCTGTGAAGATTTAAACATATTTTCCCAGAACCATAATCTGAGATTAACAGTGGTGCAGACCCATGTATCCAGTACTGGCCAATAGAGTGATAGTTTTCATACATATCATTTGATGGCATTCTTTACTGCTGTATCCTACCTGCATATCTTAAGAGTTCTTCTGCTTTGTCACAGTGGTACCACTACTGCACTCAATGTTACAGAAATGCTACACTGTCATTTCAGGTTCTTATTGTCTCCATTAATGAAAACAATAACACGACTCAGTGAATGTATTTATCCACTCATTCTATCCTTCACTGTTTGATTACCTGTTTTATGTATCTCAGGGTATGGGAAAGCCAGACTCTGTCCTGGAACTAAGTGGATGTAAAGCTGAGAACTTTTACATAGAACAAATCAATTTTTTAGGTGTGAATGCATATCACAGAGACAGATAAAATACTTCTTGTGCACGTTCGTTTTGCTAAAGTGCTTTAACATAAAGAGTTTGCATTTATTATAAGAAGCAGCAGTAAGAACAAATGCCAGTTATAACAAACAGCGAAGACTAGAAAATTAAGAATTTAGAATTTTATTTAGTGTAGGCCACATTACAGGAATTACATTACATTACGGGCCTCCGCTGTAAATGGACCTGGTCCAATCGGATCTTCCCAGTTAACAAATGTAAAATAAATAAATAAATATCTACCATATATAATTTTCCATAAATAACATCTTCTTCACCACTGAATACTTGCAAATGTTTGTGGGGTTTTTTTGGTCCAGATTTTGAAGATAATTTGGCAACTAACATCATACCGAGTTACACACATTACTGAAGTGCATAATTTGACAAAGTAGTTCAAAAATGTAAATCTTGTGAAACTTCCAGGTTTTATTTGGGAGAGGTGCTATTTTTAGCACTATGAAGTACAAACACATAAGGACACAGAGGCTGAGAGTCGGAGATTACTGTGCTATGTGGGCTCTGCTTCCTTCAGTTTAAATCTAGCACATTATTCCACTCTGTTTACCAATATTTTCCCATTATTCTCAATATTCAAAATATATGCTGCAGGTGAAATTTTAACACTACTTATGTTCCCTTTTCTCCTGCTGATATTAAATATTCTCTATTGACAATCTTCTGTTTTTAACACTTTTAATCCAATTTTGGTAGTTTAAGCTTGGCGATTAGCGGCAGCTGTGCCTTCTTTCTGGGGAATCCCCCCCCCAACCATTACAAAGGATCATATGTGAAAATGGGAGATTCTGCCTCTAGATTTCTGCAGGTGCCATTCTTGTTGTCTGAATCAAGTTCAAGAAAAGTCATAGAATGCAGAGACATGACAGCATGACTCGGCTTTGTACCAGAAACATGATGGCATGACTTGGCTTAGAGGAAAATAGAAATATGATGGCATGACTCTGATTAATACCAAGCACATGATACATGGTGCTCATACCTCTCAACCTCTTAGAGCAAGAAATTTGGACAAAGCCATAAAAAAATGGGGAGCAAAGGCCTAAAAGGAGGGGCAACTTTTAAATATTGCTCTTACATCAGATGTCAGTTATTATTTTCTGAATTTAATCCTCAGTTATTAGCCAGCCATTTGCCAGAAAAACAACATTTTATGAGGAACAGACAAGAATATATAAGGCAAAATGTGGACATTCTGTGAAAATCTGGACAGTTGAGAGCTATGCCTGCTACTTAGTACCAAGCACATGAAGGCTTGACTTGACTTAATACCAAACATGTGAAGGCATGACTTAATACCAGATTCATGATACATAACTGGACTTAGTAAAAGAGACATGTCAACATGGCTTGGCTTAGTACTAGACACATGATGGCATGAGTTGGCTTAGTACCAGATGCAAGACAACATGACTCAGTGCCAGATACATGGCACGTGACTCTTCTTAGTACCACAGACACGATAACATGGCTTGGCTTAGTACCAGACACATGATGGCATGACTTGGCTTAGTACCAGACATATGATGGCATGACTTGTCTTAGTACTAGACACATAACAGCATGACTCATTGCCAGATACTTGACATGCGACTCTTCTTAGTAACACAGACATGACAACATAGCTTGGGTTAGTGCCAGTGTCCCTTTCTTCCAGCACTGACAGTGCTTAGCTTCTGGCACAACTAGTACAATAAAATCATTTTATTTAAATCAGCAAGCTGTTTGCTGACAATGAAGCTAGCTGAAATATTGTTGGCCATCTCATAATAATTTCTAAAGTTTTTTTTTTTTTTTAATGGGGACTTTGCCTAGTTGTTAGTGGGCATTACCACTTGCATCTTTCACCATTAAATGCAAACCCTCAATGATTTCTTTTAACTGAATAGTAGATAAGACTGTTACTCTCCTATGGTGAAGTATGAGATGATCTTATTCCCCACAACTGCATTCTTTGTAATAGCATTTCTAGGGCCAACTGTGACATAGCTGAAGTACGCACCAAGTCACATGCATGTCGTCAGGTACATTTCTGAGTCCTGACCATCTGAATCAAGTCCCAAAGTCTGACCACATGGACCAGGGACAATATTAGTATTGTTACACTGATAGGCAAACACATAACTACATGCCATGGCTGGGGTTCATAGTGATATATTCCACATATTCACAACATGTATGCAGCTAAACAGTATTGTGCATTAGCATAGGGAGACAGATGTCCACATCATGCATGATACCTGTTGGGGAGAGGGAGTTCACTAGCCTTCATACAATGGTGGAACAGTTGTAGACAGTGTTCCATGGTACAAATGTCACGGGGCACATCTACATAATACCATAGTGTCATTAGCATGTTTCCAACATGCTACGTATGCCAAGGCAAAGATATACTATTTAACAGCTGAGAGGTTGGCTACAGGTGACACCCAGGATCAGCAGGCTGTCAGAGCCAGTGGGATTTCTGGTGTCACTGCAGGGGACACTGGTTTTGGTTTCATCCCTAGAAGAGTGGATATTGGCTTGAGGATGTACTCACCTCAACACAATTTGGTGGATGATGCACCAGGTTCATAACATATTCAGCAAATTTCTATAGAACAATGCTGCATGTAAAGCCTGTGGTCTTACCAAAGCAAATGCTACCTTTGTTTTGTTATAGGAATATCAGTTATCCAGCCATGTCAGGGTGGCAGCAGAGTTAGGTTGGAATTGTATGATATATCTTGCATGGACACCCTTAGCATCCACACATGTCAGAGTGGTATGGTTTTGACCCAGGTACAGATAATTCTTTGTGTCTTTTTTTATGCCTGTAGAAGCCAGGGCAGAACAATAGGCTGATGTTGGTACCCATTCTGGGGCCGATGATAATGACAAGACACAGATGCCTGAGTCACAGTCTAACACAGTGTCAGTGTGTGTCATTGCCCTGGATGAAAAACCACATGTAGTACATAGTGAAGCTGCAGTCTCATCCATGGATGAACCTGAGGCTGTACACCCTGAGCACTCACCAACCCAAAGGCTCTGACCACCAATGATGGTCCCCTGTAGCTGCAGCAGTGAATGAGTACACTGTATCAGAGTGGATATACCCATCATTTCACAGCCATGCCATAGCTGACTCTTGACATGTGGGTGACAGTGGTGATCAGTCAAGCAGATGTGTCACAATATTATCCAGGCACAATCTGCAACAACTCGGTCCTGCATGGAGATGATTGCTATGGTATCTGTAACCCCTCTACCTGCCCTTCTGTCACCTCACTACTTCATCACTATCTCTGAAATCATGCTGCACACTCCCAAGACAAAGTCTATACTCACACTGCATAGCCAAACTATGGAACTCTATCCCACATTCAATCAGAACCATAGCCAGCCTCCATGTATTTAAGATCATTCTCAAATAATTTCTCACTAACTCCAGGCTATGACCACATACCTTGCCTGTATGATCTACATCAAGAAATGCTTTACATGGTTACTAACCTTTCATCTTACTATCTGTCTGTACCCTTTCAGCACGTGTCCTCTCTCCATTCTTAGTGGGGACTTGTATAATCCTTTTTTTTAATTATTTCCTAGCATAGTAGACTATGTTTGTAATACGTTTGTATATACTGATTGTCATATTTAATTGTAATTTTTTTCTTATATTATTACATCACTGGTGTCTCCTTATGCTTTATTGTATCCTATGTATTCCACTGTCAAATTGTATGTATATATGCTTTTTATTTACACCTACACTACTGTTTTTTATGTTATTTAACTCTCTGGAGTTTTTCACCCCTGATCTCCTCTGAAAATGGATATTTGTTACCCAGTCAGACTTCCCTGGTAAACAAGTATCAGTAAATAAATTTAAATAAACTGAGTTCAGGGACAGAATACTGATTAGTCTTAAGATGTTCATGGTGCCATACACCACTTTCATCTCCCATTCCATTTGGACAGATGCCAGTGCTACATCATTGCCCACACAAGCAGAGTTATTCAAGGCTGGGGCAGGGTAAGTAGCAGGCATGGACATGTGGAGAGGGGCCATCACTAGGTACACAGTTCTTAGCTTTATCAGGACTTGCTTGATGAATACTGTGATGCTGTTAGGACAGGCTGGTGGCTTGTTCATTATAGCTCATGATATCTGTAACTGTTATCTTGAACATATCTTCTGTGTCTCTTCACTGTGTTTCTTGTGATCATCATGGGACCTATAGCTGTGATTAAGTTATTGAATAAATGCCTTGCTGTCTATAGCTTAGAATGGAGGGATGAAAGATAGAGTGAGATACAGAGAGACAGAGAGAGAGTGACAGAGAGAGAAAAAGTGAGTGTGAGACAAAGAATGTGACAAAGATGCAGACGTCCTATGAGCAACTGTCTAAAGTGCTTATCTGCAAACAGATGTCCTATGAGCAACTGTCTAAAGTGTTTATCTGAAAGTTTGCAAGTTAATGTGTGGCTCAAGGACTGAATTAGTGAAATACCAGATAACCCATCAATGAGCTTTGATATCATGGTAGAGATCATCCTTGAATTAAAGGGTCATTAACAAGGGTCAGGTTAGGTCAGATGGTTAAGGCTATGAGCTGTTAACAAGTTTCATCCTATAGTCCCTGATTTGATTCTTTAAACTTCTGCTTGCATATTGTGTTACTCTAAGCAGGTCAGTTATTTGTTTTATTTATTTTGCAGTTGGCAACCTGGTCAGTGAGTTGTTCAGCTGACCCTTTTCGATCACAGTCTGGGTACCAAAGTACAATAACAATTGCTAAGCTATCTCCTGCAGGAAGAACTCCTATCCCCCATACAACATGGCTTCTGTCCTTCCTATAGTCCTAACACTACACTGCTAACTTATATAGATACTGTCAATAAAGCTACAGATAATTGCAAACTGGTCTTCTCCTTATTTCTAGATTTGTCCAAAGCTTTCAACAGTTTGTCACAGAAAACTTCTACATCGAATATCTTAGTTTGGTCTCACTCAGTCCACTCATTCTACTTATCCAATAGGTATCAGTCAGTAAAATGGCACTCCATCCTCTCTCCAACTTCCCAGTCACCACCACTATACTACAAGGGTCTATCCATGGTCCCCTCCACTTTAACATTCTCACAAACAGCCTCCACACATCCATGCAGAAGGCCTCTCTAATAAAGTATGCAGATGACTCCACACTCATTTGCATGTCTGACAATGAAGCACATCTCAAAAAAATTACTCAGGAAGCTTTAACAGCAACTGAAACATCGCTCTGTAACTCACAGCATATGCTCAAAACCCTAAAAAAAAAAAAAACTACTTTTTCCCCCAAATTTCTCCTCCTTGAAAAAACAAATTTAAAGTAATTTCTCTTGATAATACAACCATTGAAGTCACTTCTCATTGTAAATTATTAGGGATGATAATCTTAAATTTGACCTGTTTATACAAAATTGCATAAGAAAAACTCATCAAAAACTAGAGATGCTTTGCTTTATAGAGCCAAAAACAATATCATCAATACAACTAAAGCCACACTTGCTGCTACTTATCTCCTCCCCACACTTCTATATGGTGCTCCCATCCTTACTAACCTTCAGGCATCACAAAACCAAAACTTGAGCAATGCTATAACAAAGTTGCTAAATCTGCAGCAAATACTCCTTTCCAAACCCAACTCTGTATAACACTAAAAAGCCTAAAGTGGTTAAAACTACCCCATCAACTAACATAGACACAGCTTCTTACCATATATAAAATTATCCAGAATCCATCTGCTTGTCCAGCAGTAAATAACGTTCTACACAACTATATTCCTAGTCGGTCATTATGATCCAGTGACCAAAAACTCCTATCTACAAACATGTCAAATCTGCTGGGCATTGTCTGTACTCGTACCATGTTGCTAAGGCTTGGAGCTCCTTATCTCTATCCATCAGGTCAATACCCTCCCTCCCATAGCCGGTTTTAGGCACCAGCGAACCCTGCGGTCGCTGGGGGCCCCCTGGTCCTGGGGGGCCCCCAACCACTGCAAATTATGTTATCTTGATATTCTGTAACATGTCTGTCAAACCAACTAAAGCTAGTACAGCAAGCTTGTATACTTACATCAGGTAAGCAACAATAACTCATATTTATATCCTTCAAAATTCAAAGATCTTTAGTTATAGTAACAGTATTTTGTCAGGTAACAAACTTTTTACCAATGATATAATGCCCCAGCCTAGTTCAGCCCTGATGGTGGACATCCTCTTCACTAAAATTAACAACATAGCCAGCTTTAATAACTGTGGCTGCAGGAGGCCCCTTAACCCTCATTGACTGTGTGGGGCCCACAAAAGCTGCTGTTGGTTGGGGAAAAATGAGGAGAAAAATGTATTAATTTTCAGTTACACTCTTTAACCTGAACAGGACTGTGATATGACCCTGTTAGGACAAAGCTGTAATGAACATAAGCAAAGTAAGCACTAGAGATCAGCAGCCCAGGGTGACTGATCTCAGTGCAAACTGTGGAGTTTAAGAAGAGCTGATGCTTCTAATCTTCAGAAATGGTTTCTTTTTCAAGGTTTTTATACATACTGGCAGAACAACTGATACTATAACTCTCAACGTCTTTGCTGAAGAATTCTGTTCAGTGATAAAAATAATAGCATAATAAAATCTCAAAATGAGGAACACATTTTATATATTACTCTAATTCACTTTAAAAAGTTGCTAGAATAACACATTTTGCATCAACATGCATTTTTTAGACAATAAGTGTAAAACTCTGATTACTTGATTTAGTGTGACAGAGTAAAATTATGAGACAAAATCAGGAATATCTGTGAAATCAGGGATAGTGATAGGCATTAATTTACTACTTACTGAGGTAAATAAAATTGTCTTATCCCTGTTGCTGTTTGATGACTGCTAAATGCAGTCACTGATCTTGTGTAGCAGTACTAGTGTTGTACAATATACTTGCTGAAATAAGTACAAAATTAACATTGCTGTGATGTGTGTGTGTGTGTGTGTGTGTGTGTGTGTGTGTGTGTGTGTGTGTGTGTGTGTGTGTGTGTGTGTGTGTGTGTGTGTGTATGTGTGTGTGTGTAAAATATCACTGATTTTTATCAATGCAAATATTCAATAATGCCGGAACACACGTTATTCTTCTGGGTATCAATAAAAAATGTAGCTAACAAGTGATTATATTTCAAAAGTAAGGCATAATGTATGTCACAGGCATTCAGACACTTAGATCTTCTAGCTATCAGGTGGCCTCCACTCCCTAGACTGTATAAATAGATACAGGGGCTCCTTAATCATCCTTGACTGTGGGGACCAAAAAAAAAAGCTGTTTTTGGTTGAGGAAAATGAGGAGGAAAAAATGCTTTTATTTTCTGATTGCACTCTTTAGCCTGGATGGAGTTATATATGACCCTGTTAGGATAAAACTGATAATGGTCTCTGCCCTCACCCAAACATTCTAAAACATCCCTGCTCAGAGTTTGTGTACAGAAATTTACCGTAGGTTATGAGGGTGCTGGGGATTGTGTAGTCATCATTTCCTTTACTTTTCTAACAGACCTCAGAGGTATACAAAGAAAGTTACTTTAGCTCCTGTAGGGGCAGTGTACTGCCTGGTAGCAGCAATGTAGAATACATTATTGCAGTCATTATTTATTTTCACTTTCCTCACAATCAAACATCAGACACATATACAGCTGGATGCCTTTGGGGTTAGGATCAAGGAGTTAGTAGGCATGCTATATATATGTATTTCAGCAGTCACTTGAAATACACGACTGTGGCCATTTGAACCTCTGCTTTCATCCCAATCTAACACCAGAGGGTTGCATAGGCAGTGACTGTCTTTTTGGGAGGATTAGTGATGCAGGCAGTATTCACATACAGGATCTATGTATCCTCACAATTGACTTTTTAATTTACTTGGAGCTCCTATTTTTGTCAGCTTTGAATTTTAAGTCTTGGGTACAATTTATGACTTCATTGAAAGAAAAAAAAGAATGAAATTCTTTTTTCTTACTCTTTTTAGGCCAATTTTGGATTAAAAGGTTGGGTAATGCTCTAGCTTCTGGTGGCAGCGGCTTAATGGAGTTATTTCCTAAATGGTTATTACTATGCTGACTTGGTCAAGAAAGTATATCGAAAAGACAGAAGGAAAACTAAAGCTGAACAGCAACATTGAATTTCTTTCCTTAATCATCATTTCTGTTCAAGCCATCATTGGGTAAAAAGAAAAAAAAATAAACTTAAAAAGCACTTTAGAGTATATATAAAGTTATGGCTTCTTGAAAAAGCTGAAGAAAAAAGGTAAAATGTGAGAAATGGAAGAAAAAAAGTAATGTGTATACGTGGAAGCCCAACATGGGGAAAACAGAAGGGAACTCTGGAGGGTGTGTGTGTTTTTTTTTGGGGCTGAAACAGTAACCAGTGCCTAGAGTTCCATATTAGTTCTGTCCTGTACAGAGTTGTTGTAATGTATCCTTGTTACACCTAAATGGCAATAACTGTAAATGTCCCCTTGTGAGATGGGCCAACACAGTGTGGTATGTATGCCTGTTTTAATAAGATCATTGTAGCTACAGGTCAATCTATGTGTACTACTCCTAAAAGCCTGCAGCATGAACTAAAAAGATGGATAGAAGTAGTGGCAGTGACAGGGTGATACTTAGACTGAAAGTGGCCAGGGGGCCCCCAACTTGACAAATTGCTGGGGGCCCCCAAAATGCTAACACCGGCCCTGCTCCCTCCCATCCTTCAAAACCATTCTGAAAGATTTTCTAGCCAAAAGCTGGTTCTGTTCTTTCTCAACACCAAGATAAACTATAGCCCTAAATGTGGACAAGTACCTATTCATACCTTACATTTCCTTATTCTTAGTTCTTCACTCACTTTCTTATTTCTATCAATTTCTCTCCCCGGCTTGCTCTCTAAATATACCATAAGCCTACTTTTATCTCACTTCATATTGCAATTCCTGTTTGTATTATACTAACTTACCTTTAATTTCTCTATAAACAGGCTAAATTTTCTCTAACTGTTAAATCATTGCCATATAACTTGCATTTACTCTTAACCAATGTTTTCATATTATGTCTAATTTGGTATAATTATTTAAACTGCATTTGTTTTCTGTATTATTTTTAAAGACTGCAAAATTATTATTGTTAAAATGTTTTGTAATACTTTGGAGATTTTTTCTCCCTGGGCCTTTGCTAAGGGCTTCTACTCATTTGGACTTTCCTGGTAATTAATGTCAATACATAAGTAAATAAACAAACAAACAAATACATACATACATACATACATAAATAAATAAACACAATGATAAAAGCAAACAAGTAAAAAATAAACCAAACAGTCAATTTACAAGAGTACAAAAGAATGTCTCAAATATAATGCAGTTAAGTCAGACTGCTAGATTTACATTTGGTTAATAAATCAGCTGGTACATTATTAACATTTAACAGTTTATATATTCAGGATGATTTTAAATGTCAGTGCTTCTGGCCTGTCCCTGAAAAGGGACTCTTGGGTCCAGTTCTCTTACCTGATTAACAGATGGATAACATAATAGTTAAAAAGTGAGTTATATGCATGGCTCCACACACAAGCCTTATACCACTAACTTCAAAGATTATCTGTAGTTGTATGAATTCATTGCCATTCTGATGTGCATGTGGTTGGGGTGGAGGTCTCAGCAGCAAGCAGCAGTTGATGGCAGTTTGATTCATAGATAGAATCCCATGTTTGTCAGTAACAAGCCAGTAAATGCCAGAGGAAACTGTGTGCCTTATTGCTACCACTGTGCATGGAGTTGGTTGGTCACAAAGAAGGGAAGGACATGTATGAGTAAGGCAAGGGCACTGTGATGACCACACTTAAACCCAGAGCAGTAACTAAGGAGTCTCAGTCTCCACTACTGTCTCCGGTAAGGGAGTATCACTAAAAGCAGGGATAGAAATACACAATTTCCCTTAACAGTACACCGGGAACAGGCTCCAGTCCTGGGACTGGACTATATGCTTCACTCCAGGTCCCCAAATGAGTCTTCACACTAACCACTGCAGAGCACTGTGTCCCAGTTCTAGGTATTTGACATACTCACTCTTAAATATTTTATATTCACACATACAAACACTCTTGGGAAAGACTGGCACAGAATTACTTACTATGTCCGCTTTCCCAAATTACAAGGTAATGGCTGTCACCAGTCAAATACCACAATACCCTTCAAAAGGGGTGTTCAGTTATATTGGGTAAAATAAAATATTGATATAATGGGTAGCATGTAATCCAAGCTGTAAGGCTTTTTGGAGTGGCCCTGGTGGTATCAGAATAAGCATAAACACTCAGGTATTAAAAGTACTTTCACCTGTTTAAAAAAAACTGTAAGCCTGTTTCCTACCTTTCCTGTAACTAGTGCTCCAGATACAGATTTGCTGTATCCAGGACTGTATGTAAGCTTCTGAGCCCCTCAAGCCTTTCTGTGTTGGAGGGAAGCCTTCTAGTTTATCAGTGGGAGTGGTAAGCACTAGGTAACCTGTCTACAACATAAGGAATGGTTCTGGCCCAGAAATTATAGTTGCTATCTGTTTGGGCAATCTCTTCCATCTCTCTCAACTTTCTGATTTGAAAGCCTGCATTTGCACTTGTTTCTGTCCTGTAACTCGTCTAGTGAAGATACAGATTCTTAGTTTTAGCACTTAAATTTGCTTATTCATTCTCAGCACTTGTTCAGAACTTGTAAGCACTAAATAAGCTACTAATTACTGTAGTACTCAATCTTCCTCATTACCAAGAGGAAAACAGTTTTTGTACTTACTTTTCTCACTTGCTTAGAGAAAAACACCTCTTGTACTCACTTTCCTCACTTATCTAGAAGAAAATATTTTTTATTCAGGCATGTCCAAGGGTCAGCTCCCAGTGTTCTCTCCTGTCTATCTGATGAATCTGGGCATCTTGAGGCAATGTAAAAATTGCTTCATGTGCACAGACAACCTTCCCTTCTACCACCCAACTCTACAACCTGTGAGAGATGCACTTATCTAGCCAAACTGGAGGTAAAGCACTCTCCAACCAAGACTGAACTTGACAGTCATGAGGAGAAGGTAAACATTTGCACCACACCACACTCATCACATAGTCTCACTAAATCTACACCACCAAAATCCACACATAGTAATACAAAAACATTCGCAGAGGCTCTCAATAATAATCTGTCTAAGAGACCTCCAAAGCAGAAATGCAAGCAACCTCCATCCCCCAACACAACCCAAATGACACATAGCCCACAGACTCAGTGTGCCACTCAACCACAGCCAATAAGGAAAAACAACGTACCCAACACACTAGTCATAGGTGACTCTATAGTCAGGCACACTGATGTCCCACTCACCAGGCTAAACAAGAAGAAGGTTACTGTCAGCTGCCTGTCGGGTGCCAGGATCTGCCAAATAACCCACGTACTCAGGTCACTCCACAACAAGTACAAATATGACTCTGTCATTGTCCATGTTGGTGTGAATAACCTGAGATGTACCTACCTGGACTACATGAAAAGAGACATGGAAGAGCTCTCCGATCTTGTAGCCCAGGCAGGTATGACCCTAGCCCTATGTAGCATTCTGCCATCGCCCTGAATGATACCGTAGTACAAAGACAAAATGATTGACTTCTACAATTGGCTAAGCTTCTGGTGTCATTCTAAGTGGATCCAGTATCTGTCTGCTTGGGATGACATGGTCGACAGACCACGATGCTTTGCCACAGATGGCATACTGGCTAAGGCTCTTGCTGCCCGTATAGTGCCTTTTTTTAGGCAAGGTTCAAATAACAAATTCACCACCGTAACAGGAACAGGCAAGCAAAAACTGTGGGTAGTGCTACTCAATGCTAGAAGTCTAAATCTCAAAATGCACTCACTCGAGGCACTCCTTAAAATGGAGAACATTGATATCTGTGCAGTGACTGAGACCTGGTTCAAGGCTCCAGAGAGCAACCCTGCACTACCAGGTTAGTAGTAACTCATACCACAATTTTCGGCCATGTAACCTGGACTGAAACACCAAAGGCAGAGGTGTGTCCATATTCATTAAGGATATCCACACCTCCAGGCTAGTTGCTCAGCATAATGCATCTGAGGTTATCCAAGTGCAACTAACTCTGGGCAAAACTGCAATCCAAATTGTAGCTTGTTACAGATCCCCCACCATGCCCCAGGATTCCCACTCCTCTTTTCTTGATGTACTGGAAAATATTAAGGTTCAACCAAACACCCTAATAATGGGCAACTTCAACTACCCCACCATTAACTGGGAAAACTACTCGTGTACCAACTCCTTAGCTCAACGCTTTCTGGAATTCATAAACTCCAATGCACTGGATCAACTTATCCACACCACCACCAGGGGCAAAAAATCCTAGACCTAGTCATTACCAACATGAATGACCAGTGTTCCACACCTGAAGTCAACTCCTCATTTTTCCAATCCAAACCTAAGCTAATCACCCTTGATATCCACATCCCACCCCCACTCCCCATTAAGGAAACCATGATAAAAAAATTCTCCAAAGCCAACTTCATGCTTCTTAAGACAGACGTGGTGAACTTCATGACACCCATGCAGATGGACAATACAGTTACAACTGCTGAATCCTACACAAATGCACTTTATAAGCACTTACATGAGTGCACAGATCATGCTATCCCAGACAGAACCAAGACACTATCCTCCAAAAAAAGGAAGCCAATCTGGCGGTCCCCTGCCATAAACAAACTGTACAACAGAAGGAAGAAACTGTTGCAAAAGAGAGTAAAATCCCATGAGTGGAGGAGCTCCCTGGTCAGCCTCAGTAAGAAGCTGAGATCCCTTATAAGATCCTCCAAAGCTAGCCACAAAAATAAAAATTGCCACTAATTCTAAGGACAACCACAAAGCATTCTATAGCTATGTCAAGAATCTTGATGGCAACACCCAGATCTGCTCTGAGTTACAGCACAAAGGCACGAAAATTACAGAACCAACTGATATTGCCAACATCCTGGCAGATAGGTTCAGTGCTAACTTTACCCCCCCTCACCCCCTAAAGGGCACATATCTATACAGGAAGAATGCAGAGTCCCTGCAATCACAACTATGCAGGTAAAAGCTGCACTCTCTAAAGCCAAAACACAGCATCCATGGGACCGACAACATCCCAGGCTGCGTTTTACACGAACTTCAGAACGAACTGGCTCCCCACTTAAGCACCATGTTCAATAATAGCCTTGCATCAGGCTTTGTGCCCACTGAATGGCACACAGCAACAGTTATCCCACTCCACAAAGGGGGAGCCACCACTGATCCTGGGAACTATCGACCTATTAGCCTGATGAGCCTGGTCTGCAAGGCCATGGAACGTATCATCGTGGAACTTATAAACAAAGACATTGGTAACCTTCAAACTCTGGATCCCACCCAGTTCGGGTTTGTGAAAGGCAGATCATGCCTCCTGAACCTGATCGACTTCTTTGAGGCAGTCACCAAAGCCGTAGATGAGGTTAAGGTAGCTCACACAGCCTATCTTGACCTCGCCAAGGCATTCAACACCATCCCCCCATTCTGGAATTATAGCTAAACTCACTAAACTAGTTATAAATCCCTACGTCACAAGATGGGTTGCCAACTGGCTCACTGACAGAACCCAAACTGTAAAAGTTGCAGACTCCAAATCTGACCTCAAAGCAGTAACAAGTGGAGTACTACAGGGTTCCATCCTGGGACCTCTCCTGTTTGGTATCTACTTATCTGAAATACAGGCTAACACAGAAGGCCTCTAGCTAATAAAGTTTGCAGATGACTGCAAACTAGGAGCCATAGTCATGTCCCCAAATTATGTGGACATCCTACAGAAGGGCCTCGCTGAGACAGATGCCTGGTGTCAGAGCCATGGCCTCAAGCTCAATGCCAAAAAGTACAGTGCCATCCCCTTTGGTAAAAACTCTGTACCCATGAACTACCACATAGGCAGCAATCTACTTAACACCAAATGTGTGATAAGAGACCTTGGGACCCAGGTGGACAGTAGTCTCTCCTTTGATAGTCACATCACCACAGTAGTCAGGAAGTCCTTCTATGTGTCACACCTAATCATAAAAGGGTTCTCATCCAGGGAAAAAAGAGGTCATTGTTCCCCTCTACTCGACACTTATTAGACCCATTATAGATTACAATGCCCCTTTTGGAATGTATCTCACAAGACATCTACAGCAGCTGGAAAGGCCACAGAAGTACCTCACAAAGAGGATTACTGGCCTCAAACAAATGCCCTACACTGACCGCCTCAAAAAACTCCAGCTTTACTCCATAGTATATCGCCTACACCGGGGTGATCTCTGTCTAACATATAAAGCTATGTCAAACCCAGAGCTGTTGGACATGCTACACCTAAAGAAATCCCAGTCCCTCCAAGCTATATGCTCTAGGGACCTAAACCTTGTCACCACAATAAACAGGACATGATGGCGGGATAGATTCCTATCCCAGATCCTTCCCATATTCTGGAACAGGCTACCCATCTATGTCAAGCAAAGTTCTTCATTAGCACTCTTCAAGAAAAATCTTGATGAGTGGATGGGAAATAGGAAATACACCCAAGGGATAACTTCTGTGTCTCTGCTCGACAGTGGCACAGGAAAATAACTTTCTTGGGTGGTATAAGCCAGGGAACCTTGTTGGTTAGGCTTACGTAGGCCCTTGGGTCAATAGCCTAGTACCTACCTATGAACCTAAATAACCAGCCACAATAAATGGTAGCAAAATATTTAATAAATAAAATGATTTAAAGCATATATACACTGAATAACTGATTCCGATAAGCCATAGAATTTCACACACAGGAATTATGAAAATAGCACTGTAGGATAGGTTTCATACTGATTGTAGAAAAACTTTTAACCACCCCCAAAAAAGGCCCCCCAAATAGGTGACTCTATAGTCAGGCACACTGATGTTCCACTCACCAGGCTAAACAAGAAGAAGGTTACTGTCAGCTGCCTGTCGGGTGCCAGGATCTGCCAAATAACCCACGTACTCAGGTCACTCCACAACAAGTACAAATATGACTCTGTCATTGTCCATGTTGGTGTGAATAACCTGAGATGTACCTACCTGGACTACATGAAAAGAGACATGGAAGAGCTCTCCGATCTTGTAGCCCAGGCAGGTATGACCCTAGCCCTATGTAGCATTCTGCCATCGCCCTGAATGATACCGTAGTACAAAGACAAAATGATTGACTTCAACAATTGGCTAAGCTTCTGGTGTCATTCTAAGGGGATCCAGTATCTGTCTGCTTGGGATGACATGGTCGACAGACCACGATGCTTTACCACAGATGGCCTGCGCCTGTCGCCCCTGGGATTCTGGATACTGGCTAAGGCTCTTGCTGCCCGTATAGTGCCTTTTTTTAGGCAAGGTTCAAATAACAAATTCACCACCGTAACAGGAACAGGCAAGCAAAAACTGTGGGTAGTGCTACTCAATGCTAGAAGTCTAAATCTCAAAATGCACTCACTCGAGGCACTCCTTAAAATGGAGAACATCGATATCTGTGCAGTGACTGAGACCTGGTTCAAGGCTCCAGAGAGCAACCCTGCACTACCAGGTTAGTAGTAACTCATACCACAATTTTCGGCCATGTAACCTGGACTGAAACACCAAAGGCAGAGGTATGTCCATATTCATTAAGGATATCCACACCTCCAGGCTAGTTGCTCAGCATAATGCATCTGAGGTTATCCAAGTGCAACTAACTCTGGGCAAAACTGCAATCCAAATTGTAGCTTGTTACAGATCCCCCACCATGCCCCAGGATTCCCACTCCTCTTTTCTTGATGTACTGGAAAATATTTAGGTTCAACCAAACACCCTAATAATGGGCGACTTCAACTACCCCACCATTAACTGGGAAAACTACTCGTGTACCAACTCCTTAGCTCAACGCTTTCTGGAATTCATAAACTCCAATGCACTGGATCAACTTATCCACACCACCACCAGGGGCAACAAAATCCTAGACCTAGTCATTACCAACATGAATGACCGGTGTTCCACACCTGAAGTCAACTCCTCACTGGTCCAATCCAAACATAAGCTTATCAGCCTTGATATCCACATCCTGCCCCCACTCCCCATTAAGGAAACCACGATAAAAAAATTCTCCAAAGCCAACTTCATGCTTCTTAAGACAGACGTGGTGAACTTCATGACACCCATGCAGATGGACAATACAGTTACAACTGCTGAATCCTACACAAATGCACTTTATAAGCACTTACACGAGTGCACAGATCGTGCTATCCCAAACAGAACCAAGACACTTTCCTCCAAAAAAAGGAAGCCAATCTGGTGGTCCCCTGCCATAAACAAACTATACAACAGAAGGAAGAAACTGTTGCAAAAGAGAGTAAAATCCCATGAGTGGAGGAGCTCCCTGGTCAGCCTCAGTAAGAAGCTGAGATCCCGTATAAGATCCTCCAAAGCTAGCTACAAAAATAAAAATTGCCACTAATTCTAAGGACAACCACAAAGCATTCTATAGCTATGTCAAGAATCTCAATGGCAACACCCAGATCTGCTCTGAGTTACAGCACAAAGGCACGAAAATTGCAGAACCAACTGATATTGCCAACATCCTGGCAGATAGGTTCAGTGCTAACTTTACCCCCCCTCACCCCCTAAAGGGCCCATATCTATACAGGAAGAATGCAGAGTCCCTGCAATCACAACTATGCAGGTAAAAGCTGCACTCCCTAAAGCCAAAAACACAGCATCCATGGGACCGGACAACATCCCAGGCTGCGTTTTACATGAACTTCAGAACGAACTGGCTCCCCACTTAAGCACCATGTTCAATAATAGCCTTGCATCAGGCTTTGTGCCCACTGAATGGCACACAGCAACAGTTATCCCACTCCACAAAGGGGGAGCCACCACTGATCCTGGGAACTATTGACCTATTAGCCTGATGAGCCTGGTCTGCAAGGCCATGGAACGTATCATCATGGAACTTATAAACAAAGACATTGGTAACCTACAAATTCTGGATCCCACCCAGTTCGGGTTTGTGAAAGGCAGATTATGCCTCCTGAACCTGATCGACTTCTTTGAGGCAGTCACCAAAGCCATAGATGAGGTTAAGGTGGTTCACACAGCCTATCTTGACCTCGCCAAGGCATTCAACACCATCCCCCATTCTGGAATTATAGCTAAATTCACTAAACTAGTTATAAATCCCTACGTCACAAGATGGGTTGCCAACTGGCTCACTGACAGAGCCAAAACTGTAAAAGTTGCAGACTCCAAATCTGACCTCAAAGCAGTAACAAGTGGAGTACTACAGGGTTCCATCCTGGGACCTCTCCTGTTTGGTATCTACTTATCTGAAATACAGGCTAACACAGAAGGCCTCTAGCTAATAAAGTTTGCAGATGACTGCAAACTAGGAGCCATAGTCATGTCCCCAAATGATGTGGACATCCTACAGAAGGGCCTCGCTGAGATAGATGCCTGGTGTCAGAGCCATGGCCTCAAGCTCAATGCCAAAAAGTGCAGTGTCATCCCCTTTGGTAAAAACTCTGTACCCATGAACTACCACAAAGGCAGCAATCTACTTAACACCAAATGTGTGATAAGAGACCTTGGGACCCAGGTGGACAGTAGTCTCTCCTTTGATAGTCACATCACCACAGTAGTCAGGAAGTCCTTCTATGTGTCACACCTAATCATAAAAGGGTTCTCATCCAGGGAAAAAAGAGGTCATTGTTCCCCTCTACTCGACACTTATTAGACACATTATAGATTACAACGCCCCTTTTGGAATGTATCTCACAAGACATCTACAGCAGCTGGAAAGGCCACAGAAGTACCTCACAAAGAGGATTACTGGCCTCAAACAAATGCCCTACACTGACCGCCTCAAAAAACTCCAGTTTTACTCCATAGTATATCGCCTACACCGAGGTGATCTCTGCCTAACATATAAAGCTATGTCAAACCCAGAGCTGTTGGACATGCTACACCTAAAGAAATCCCAATCCCTCCGAGCTATATGCTCTAGGGACCTAAAGCTTGTCACCACAATAAACAGGACATGATGACGGGATAGAGTCTTATCCCAGATCCTTCCCATATTCTGGAACAGGCTACCCATCTATGTCAAGCAAAGTTCTTCATTAGCACTCTTCAAGAAAAATCTTGATGAGTGGATGGGAAATAGGAAATACACCCATGGGATCACTTCTGTGTCTCTGCTCGACAGTGGCACAGGAAAATAACTTTCATGGGTGGCGTAAGCCAGAGAACCTTGTTGGTTAGGCTTACGTAGGCCCTTGGGTCAATAGCCTAGTACCTACCTATGAACCTAAATAACCAGCCACAATAAATGGTAGCAAAATATTTAATAAATAAAATGATTTAAAACATATATACACTGAATAACTGATTCCGATAAGCCATAGAATTTCACACACAGGAATTATGAAAATAGCACTGTAGGATAGGTTTCATACTGATTGTAGGAAAAACTTTTAACTATCTAACTGTAGTTCCCTAATTGTTTAAAGATTAACTGCTCCTGTCTAATTTAATTAACTCAGCAGAGCAAGGTGATAGTCTTATTTCTGCAAGGCAAAATAAGGATATATGTCCACTCTTCAGGCTGTTGTCTGGTCCTCAGCAACTGGAATAGCAACTCCTACTATTTCTGCTGAACAGCTCTGGAAAACTCTGAGTGATAACTACTGATCTGGAAAACAACAACTGACAACTGAGCAACAACTGAAGAACTATAACACTACTACTGAACTTTGACTCAGAACCTGCTTTTATAGCAGATTTTTTTTAAAAGTCACAGAAAGCTGTTATGATAATTCTACTCTCTCATATCAGACTTTCAAAAAGTAAACAAAACAGCTGCTGTGGAGATTCTATTCCTTTCATCTCTGGCACAGGATGACATCACGTCTAGGTCTGCTGACTGGAAAAACCTACATTAAGAGTTCTTTTTAAAAAACATGTACATTTGGTCAGTCAGAAGAACACTGTTTGATTCAAACATCTTACATAAATCAAAGTAATAATCAGAAAACATAAACGTATTTACAAAATTATAGCTAGTCATGCTGAGATATATAGCACAGGGTAATTTACAATTATTTAAAGTATTTACAAAACTTCAGCCAGTCATGCTAGCACAGATAACAGTATCTAATATCCTCACACTTACCATGGCAGTCAGTGTACTCCATAACTGAACATGGCATTCTACACCAGTACAAACGGTTAAACAACCTGTAGGATGCACAAGATGGCATAATAAGATGGTCTGTACTAAATCTAATATCACTGTAGGAGCAGAGTGTGTAGTATCAAACTGAAAAATGAACAGCATGGAATAAATGGACAGTGTGTGTCAATTCTAATGTCACTGCAGGGAGCAGGATTCATACCACCAAACTGCAGGATGTGCAGCATGGCATGATAGGACATAGTGCCAAATCTAAAATCAGAGCAAGGAGCACAGTGTGCACCTTGTAAATGAATAGGACATTGTACACCTGTGAAAAAGAGCCTACAGGCTGAAGTGTACATAGTATAACATAACAGGACACAATGTCAAATCTAATAGTGACTACAGTGTCTTGCATACAGAGAGACACAAAGTCATAAAATACCTTGATCTGCAGGCAGAAATGAGAGCCATGTGAAAGAATGTTACCCAGACAGTTCCAATAGTAGTAGGAGAAACTGGTCTTATAAAAAGAATTTACAATCGTATTTAGATATGTTACCAATTCATGTAACACCATACGAATTGCAGGAGTTATTACTGGGCACATTGCGGGTGCTGCGAAAAGCACTTTTGGCTAACATCAAAAAGTGAAACAACACTAATTTCATGAACTTTAATCATACTTTGACTTAGGAATGGGGTCCATTCCTGTCATGGTATTAGAAACCCAAAATACTTGGAGAAATTAAAAACAATCAAATTTAGTTTCAGAGCAGTAAACAATGTGCATAGCAGGCCAGTGCTGGTGTCACACTTGCAGAGGGACACTGGAAGGACAGTCCACATAATACTGAATTGTGTACCCCAAACAATGTAACAGCACACATCACACTGGCTTTGCAATGTTCTTTTTACATTTGTGTTTCATATTAAGCAAACTATCATTCAGTTTTTGGAGATGCTTAGTACATACTGACAGAGATAGTAAGACATAGTCACATCCCTATTTAACATTGTGTGTGTGTGTGTGTGGGGGGGGTATTTGTGTGATTGAGAACAGCCTTATCTATAGATTGTTTTCTTTATTGCAGTGCCAGCTTCTGTGACTGTGCTACATTGAACCTTTAAAAGGCATGCCAACAACATTGGAAGAAACCTTAATTGTCACCTGAAAGCAGGTTACACAATTTCAAGTTACACTTCTCAGCAGTCATCTCTGCTTTTGTTATAAACTCTCTGATCTATCTCCTAGTAAAGGCCGTCTGGTCGTGTAATCTTAACTCCTGTCAAAACAGCCAAAGTTCACATTTACCAACATAAGTAAATTGTTTAACTTGACCCCCAAGAAGGAATGCAACTGTGTGGCTATTTCCAAAGCCAGCTGGCTGTCAGTCATAAGAAGGTCTTTATTTCTTCTCTCCATCTCTAGCTACATGCAAGAGGACAACAGCTACTATTCCTCTCTCAGAGCAATACGTCATATAGGTTCATAGGTTGGTAGGTGTGTACTAGGCTAATGGCTGTGGAGCCTTTACAAGCCTAGCCCATAGCATTACCCTGGCATCATGCTACCCGACCTTAGTTCCCAGTGCCTCTGTCGAGTCAAACCACTGGAGTGATCCTTGGGGTGAATTTTCTATTTCCCATCCACTCTTCAAGATTTCTCTTAAGTGGGCCAGTGAGGTTCTCTGATTGAAATGTATGGGATGTCTATTCCATAGCATGGGCAGTCTCTGTGTTATGAACCTATCTCTCCAGCATGTTCTGGTGATTGTGGTAATGAGGTTGAGGTCTCTGGAGTGTGTTGTGTGGAGGGATTGGGATTTTTTAGATGTAGCATTTCTAAAAGAGCTGGGTCAGACATGGCTTTGTAAGTCAAGCAGAGATCGCCTCTAAGTAGGTGATATGAGACAGAGAATAGTTGGAGTTTTTTTTAGTCTGTCAATATAGGACAAATATTTAAGGCCTAGGATCCTCTTTGTGAGGTACTTTTGTGACCTCTCCAGTTGTTGCAGGTGTTTAGTGAGGTACATGCCAAGTGGGGCATTGTACTCAATGATTGGCCTACTGAGGGAAGAGTTGATGGAGACAATGACCTCTTTCTTCCTGGATGCAAAACCCTTAGTAATGAGATGTGCCACATAGAAGGACTTTCTGACCACAGTGGCAATGTGGTGGTCAAAAGAGAGGTTGCTGTCAACCTGTGTTCCCAGATCTCTTATAATGCCTTCTGTGTTCAGTGGACTACCATTGATGTGGGTAATTCATGGGAACTGATCTTTTCCCAAAGGGGATGATGACACAGTTTTTGGCATTGAGCTTAAGGTCTTGGTTCTGACATCAGTTGTTGGTCTCAGTGAGGCCTTTCTGTAGAATGTCAACATCACTTGGGGAGTTAATAATAGCGCCTAACTTGCAATCATCTGCAAACTTTGTCAGCCAATGTTGGCCTGAACTTTAGAAGTAGATACCAAACAGGGGAGGATCCAGGACCGAACCCTGTGGGACTCCACTCATGACTGGTCAGCAGTTTGACTTGGAGTCATCCTCTTTCACACTGTGAGTTCTACCTGTGAGCCAGTTTGCAACCCACCTAGTGATATAGGAGTTGATGCCTAGCTTAGTGAGTTTTTCTGATTCCTGAGTGGGGAATGGTATCAAAGGCCTTGGTCAGATCAAGGTAGGCTGTATGAACCACTTTGCCTTCATCCACAACTCTGGTGACTGACTAAAAGAAGTTGACCAAGTTGAGCAGACATGATCCACCCTTCACAAAATCAAACTGTGTGGGATTCAGAGTTTAGAGATTCCATATATCCTTGTTTATTAGGTCCATGATGATGCGTTCCATAGCTTTGTATATCAGACTCATCAGGCTAATGGGGCGATAGTTCCCAGGGTCTGTAGTCACTCCTCCTTTGTGGAGAGGGATGACTGTAGCAGTGCGCCATTTGGTAGGAACAAAGCCTGAGGTGATGCTGTGATTGAACAGGGCACACAGTTGAGGTGCCAGTTCACAGTTCATGTAGAACACACCCAGGGATATTGTCAGGTCCCATAAAAGCTGTATTATTGACCTTGGACAGTGTTGTTTTAACCTGTGGAGCAGTAATACTGGGTGCCTGGCAATCTACTGATATTGTGACTTGTCACTTGGGGGGAGAGGGATAAGTTGGCACTGAATCTGTCGGCCAGTATATTGGTAATATCGTTTGGCTTGGTATAGGAGGTACCATTGTGCAGTAGCTCAGAGCAAATCTGGGTATTGCTGTGAAGATTCTTTACATAACTATAGAAGGCCTTGTGGTTGTCTTTACTATCTGCTGCAATTCTGTTTTCATAGCTAGTGATACAAGATTTAATGAGGGATCTCAACATTTTGTTGAGGCTGATAAGGGAGTTATTCCAGTCTTGGGACTTCACCTTATTCTGCATCAGTTTCCTACTTCTGTTGTAGAGTTTGTTTATGGCAGGGGACCACTAGATTGACTTCCTATTTTTGGAGGAGAGCGTCTTGGTTCTATTTGGTATGGCGAGATCTATGCATGTGTGTATGTGTTCGCACAGTGCATTGGTGTATGATTCAGCAGTCATGCAACTGATTAACATCTGCATAGGTGCCATGAAGTTATCCACTTCTGTTTTTAGGAGCCAAAAGTTAGCTTTGGAGAAGTTTTTCATGGTGGTTACCTCTGCGGGGGGAGGTGGGAGGGATGTGGATTTCCAAGGTGATTAGTCTGTGGTCAGATCTAACCAGGGAGGAGTTGACTATTGGTGTAGAGAAATGGTTGCCCATGTTAGTAATGACCAGGTCAAGGATGTTGCTACCTCTAGTGGGGGTAAGAACATGGTGGTCCAGGGCATTGGAATTAATGAATTCCAGGCTGGAGGTGTGCACATCCTTTATGAATATGGAAACACCACCATATTTGAAGCTTTGGTCGATGTTCTGGGGCCAAAAGGTGTGGAATGAGTTATAGCCTGGTAGTGCAGGGGTGCTTTCTGCTGGCTTGAACCAGGTTTCTGTTATGGCACAAATGTCGATGTTCTCCATTTTAAGGAGTGCTTCCAGCGAGTGCATTTTGAGATTTTGACTTCTAGCATTTAGCAGCATGACCCTCAGATTGCATTTGTTTGTAGCTGTTATGGTGGTAATTTGGTCTTTGGAAAACCACCAAAAAAAGGCACTATAGGGATGGCAAGAGCCTTGGCTAATATCCGGAAGCCCAGTGGTCTCAGCTGCAGGCCATCTCTGGCAAAGCATCGAGGTCTATCAATCATGTCATCCCAAGCAGACAGATATTGTATTCCCTTAGAATGACCCCAGAAACTTAGCCAATTGTTGAAATCAATCATTTTCTGCTTGTACTGTGGTATCATTCTCGGTAATAGTAGGATGCTGCTCAGGGCTAGGGTCATACCCGCCTGGGCTACATAATGTGAGAGCTCCTCCATGTCTCCTTTCATGTAGTCCAGAGAGGTATGTCTCAGGTCATTCACACCCACATGTACAATGACAGAGTCATATTTGTATCTGTTGTTGAGGGACCTGAGTGCATGCATTATATGGTGGATCCTGACACCTGACAGACAGCTGACTGCTATTTTCTTCTTATTCAACTTAGTGCATGGAACATCAGTATGCCTCACTATGGAGTCACCTATGACTAGTGTGTTGGGCATGCTGTTTTGCCTTAGGGACTTTGGTTGAGTGGCACACTGTTTAGGAGAGTTATGTGTCTCGTGATTAGTGTTGTGTTGTGGTGGTCGAGTGCGTTTCTGCCTTGGAGGTCTCTGCTGGTTGGGTTGATTTTTATTGAGAGCCTCCACGAAGGTGGGTGTGCAGTTTGTGTTTTTATGTGAAGGCAGTGCTGGTGTGTGTTCTGGAGGACTATGTGTTCCATGTGGTGTGGTGCAAGTGTTGATCTTCTCTTCTTGACCAGCTATTCCGGTCTTGGCTGGAGAGTGCGTGGCTTCCAATTTGGCTATATAAGTGCATGTATCACAAGTCTGAGTGTTGGGAGGTAAGAGGAGAGGGTTGTCAGTGCACATGAGGCAGTTACTACATTGCCTCAGGATGCCCAAGTTCACGGGATTAATAGGAGAAAGCACAGGGAACTCACCTTTAGACATGCCTGGAGGGGTGGGCATTAATAATAAGTACTGGAGCTGTTTCCTTGTAGAACATTTAGTGCTGGTAGCACTTTTGTGTGCTACAATAATTGCTACAAGAAATCTGGTAAAGTTCTAGACTAATAAGCTAGTAAACGTGCAGGAGAGGAGAGAACTAGTAGATCTAAAGGAAAATTGAAGACCAGGCTTTGGCACCACTCAGAAGCTTTCAAACAGTCCTGGATACAGCAAATCTGTATCTGGACTAGACTAGTTAAAGGAGGAAATAAGTGCAAATGTGGACTTTTAAACCAGAAAGTTGAAAGAGATGGAAAAACTGCCCAAACGGCCAATAAACTACAATTTCTTGGCCAGAAACCACTTCTTTTGTGGCAGATAGGCTACCTAGTGCTTACCACTCCCACTGATAAGCTAGAAGGCATCCCTCCAACACAGAAAGGCTTGGTGGGCTCAGAAGCTTGCATACAGTCCTGGATACAGCAAAGCATCAAATACTGCCATTATTCCTTGAGGTCTCAGGACAGTCTTTCTCTCAAACAGAATTATTCTTCCCCCTTTACAAAGGCCAGTGGTAAAAATACATCATTAAAATCATTCCTGCTAGCTGGAATTACTTTTTAGTCTCAGACATTAGAAAAGAGGACAGCTATTTCAAAATCAGAACGTGAGTACTATAACACCAGCTGTAGCACGTTTTGAGGGGTTCACTATGAAGTCTCGAAATACTGAAATCCCAAATTTTAGTATTTCGAAATTACATAGCCGAAACCTTCAAATCCTGAAAACCCATAATCGCGAAACTCAAAATCCCGAGCCTACACTACACACAGAGCACACACATAAACATACACACAACTTCCCCCACAAGTATACAGACAAACCTAGACCAGATATAAGCTAGGGGGAAAGCCCCCTGCACCCCCACAACCCCCTACTTATATATACTAACTTCAAGATCACACAATCAGACACACCAAGGTAACTCACACCCACACATTTCACAGTCCCTCACACATACACATCACAGTCACAACACACACTGACATACACTAAAGCCCCTAACCAACACACTTGCACACACATACATACCCGAACTAACACCTAACCATTCACACACCGCAACACCAGAAGCGCTAATTCAAAATCTCCATACTTCGGGATTTTGAATTTCGCGCTTCTGGTGTTTTGGGATTTCAAGGCTTCGATGTTATGATTTTAAAATACTGAAATTCGGGATTTCAGTATTTCAAAATTATGAAGGCAGCCCTTTTTGAGACAATGGTTAACATGTATTTCTTTACAATAGCAATGCAACAGTTCTTTCATGATCTGTCTTATTTTATATGTTATGTAAAATAACTGTATAACAATTCATTTAAATAAGTGCACAGTTTCTTTCTGTCCATTGTTCACAACATCTTTACAAAGCTGGGTAAGCTTATTCTAATTATTCTTTATCTTATTTGTATTGATTCAGTTAATGCATGCAAAATATTTCTGCTTATTTAATAAAGACTTACCTTGTAAAACATATTCTCCTTACTTTGTGTGTCCTTGCTCTGCATACTATCTTATGCAGTAAGGACCTGTGACTTGTGCAGTGCTTCCTTACATGATGTATTCAGTCTTACGTTACTTATGACTACTGACTTGTGACTGGTTCTTAGCTAAAAATGGCCCAAGGACCAATCCACCTACCTATTTCTCTAATAAAGTAAATACAATTTGTTGGTTTTGTGACAGACAGGAGTTATAACCCAATAATGGATGGGTGCATGGGCATATTATATTCAAGAGTATGGCTACAACTTCAACCAAAGGTCCTAACTAGGCTGTTTCTTTGCATGACTGCTAAGCACTTTATGTCCTTTATCCACATTAACCAGTCTTTGTTGCTGCCCTGGTCCACCATTGCCGATGAACCCTGTATAATTAGTTACTGGCTTTTTTCTACACACTAGCCCCTAGGCAATCTGCACCTTTTCTGTCAATCCTACCCTCTGCTTTAGTAATTAAAGGCTAGTTGCATCTAATGTCATTTTTAAAATGAAAAGGCCTCACAGCTGGATTTTAAAAGCTTGGGTGTAACTGAGGTGGGGTAAGTGATCGTTATTGCTGTTCCCTCTTTGGGGTATGTGCGTATAAGTTACCATCAACATTTTTGGAGCATGTGAGCAAAATAGGAGTAATGAATTGCTACATTCTATATAAACCTGAAATACTATGACATGTTGTAGTCTGGGAAACATGGTGATCAGCGCAGCTGAAAGTGGACAGTGCACAAGTCATCAGCTCCTATCAGTCACTCATCATTTCTTTTAGAGCAGCTGAGATATTAGACGTAGAAAGGAGGCCTTCAGTTTGGCTGGCAGTTTCTGTGTCATCCAGTCCTAGTACTGGATGATTAGGTCCCCAGATTTCAATGTAACCACCCTTTTACAATGGATGTAAATTCAAATTTTGTACCTCATTCCATCTTTTACTCTGTTTTTTTTTTCCTGTCATTTTTCTACTCCAATTATATAGAAGCATCTGTCCATGTTAAATGTTAGGTTGCAGTTGTATGAAGCTATGATCACAGTGTAATCATGATTACCAAACTTTGGGAACTGCCAAAATGAGGAGGCTGCGTTTACCAGAGTACAGGTTAGCTCAGAAGTACATTCATTTTCAATAGTTTGTGGAAAGAAAGTCTCAACTTAACTTATTAAGGTCACAAACAGGTGCAGTGCATTGCATTTTTGTTGCTAGAAAGGAGATTTTGAATGGAGAGTGCTAAATCTTTTTTTGGGACTTTTAACAATATTGCAATCTTGATATGAAATGTCAGTTTGCATATTCTGTAAGTAGTTAAAGACAATACTAACAATGCTTGTTTCACAGCTAAAGTAAGACCTGTTATTCTTCTTCCACACTCCCATCTCATCCTGTCCTTCATTTAAAACATGCCCTATTTTCTTCCAGTACCACCACCTAATTTCTCTAATCATACTTTATCCTCCACCAGAAAAATCTTCACTGCTCAATCTAATATACTCATCTTTTCTTATGTCACACCTTCCTACTGAATCTCTTCTTACTCCATCAGCAGCTGTAACTCAGCTCAGCTCCCTCAATCTCACTTCATTTCCCTCATCAGACTTACTAAACCAGTGAAGGTGTAACTTTTTGCTTTGCATCCTAGTGCTTATCACATGTATCAGCCTTCACATCAGCTGATCTCTTACTCACTAGGCATTCACATTAATAATGATGATAACCCACGTCTTGTTCACTAGATTATCCACTCTCTTAAGTTATGTCACCATATGAATAATATGAATGAGTGTGAATCTATGTACTGCTACCCCATTCCAACTACCTTATCACTATGGAAACCCCACATTTCCCATTTTCATCACATCACATCTGCTGTTCTGAGCCGAGAAGACTTCCAGATAGTTCCACTAGTAGTAGGAACAACAGCACTAATAAAGAAATTGTGAGCATAAATAAAATATGCTACCAATACATATAACTACATATGAACTGTAGAAAGAGGCAATTCTGGGTATGTTGCAGGTGCTAAGAGCACTTTTGACAAACATCAAAGGATGAAGCAGTACTAATTTCATGAAATGCAATGGTTTCCATTCCTGTCATTGCATTAGAGACTCAAAACATTTGAAGAAATGAAAAATAAATGAACACACACTGTCTTTTCAGTGTGTTGTTGTTGCTCAGCACCACCTTTTGTACACAGCCTTCTGCATGCTTATTCTGCAAAATGGAATGAGCGCATGGAACCTGGTTCACACACGAACTAGCATTCAAGGATTAAAATAAAGCATGCCAAGTCACTTAGAACATTAACTATTACAACTAGATCATTTAGTATTTAGGGTAAAATGCAAATCACTGTCATTGCAAAAACAGCATTGCAAAAAAGGAGACAAAATATTGTCCTTTGAAAGAGTAGATGCTTCTTAAAAATGTAACTGATTTGAAGGTAGATGTAAAATTAACAATGTGTGCAAAATCATCTCTGCTCTTGGTAAAGTGACATCTACCTTTCAAGAATTTTTCCACTAAGTAGTCCTGTCCCTCTCATGTAGTTTACAAACTACAAAAGACAATATTTTAGTGATTTTCTATATTTCTCCCTACAGAAAGCTTCACTTAATGAGCTAAACCAGCTACTCAGAAAAGTTTTGTTGGCTGTGAGCTTATGGATTTATTTGAAATTTATCAGGGCTTGTGTGACAAAGGGAGATACCACCATCCCAGCTATCTGGAATTTTGTAAATAATTATATGCCATTTGTGAATACTGATATGATTCATATAAGATGCTTGTGTTACAAGTATATTAGAACCGTGTGACATGTATATATCAAACCAGGTTTGTACAGACGTGTGTGTTAAAAAGGGTATTTTGTAAAGTACAGAGCTTAAAGATGTATCCATAGTGTGCCCTACTGGAATAGAACAGAAATACATGCACTGTTGTAACTGTTTAAATGTATATATTTTAACAGTGGAAACTGGAATACAGGAGGTTAACGTCAGAAAAATGGCTGAAATTAAATTACTTTATGGCTACTCAATAAAAGATTATATCTTTCAGTTTCAATGCAGCAAAGAGACACAATCCCCGGATTCTCTATGCCCTGCACGGCATGCATGATTAGTGCAGGAGTTCTAGCAGGGAATATGTCTGCCGTGTGATCCAGGAACAGCCTGCAGGGGCGTGCACGAGAGCTCCTGCACTAATCATGCACGGACTAAGCCCTGGTATGAAAATCACCTCATTTGCAGGAGAAATTCATGCAAATGAGGTGATTTTGCAATTCAGGAAGCTTGCAATAGTCCATACAAGACTAGTGCTATCTGCAGAAATGTACTCGGTTAGTAACTGAGTACATTTCTGCAAAATCAGAAATGGAGCTATGACAGCTCCAAATAAAGGCTGCTGTAACTCAGAGCAATGTTTTTTAGGCTACTCACACTCCTTACAATTCATATACTTAACTTTGCCAAGGCTGCTGATGTCACCAACCAAGAAATACACCTCTGGGAAGGTTGTAACCCAGTAAACTCCGAAGCGTGTCCTGTAACTTCATACTGCTGTAGTGTGATAAAGTAGTTGGGTAGGTGTTCTAACCCCAGACATGGCAATTGTGTGTGTGTGTGTGTGTGTGTGTGTGTGTGTGTGTGTGTGTGTGTGTGTGTGTGTGTGTGTGTGTCTGACTGTGTAGAGAGCAATGCTTTTTAGGCTACTCACACTCCTTACAATTCATATACTCAACTTTGCCAAGGCTGCTGATGTCACCAACCTAGAAATACACCTCTGGGAAGATCATAGCCCAGTAATCTCTGTAGCGTCCTGTAACTGTGTACTGCTGTAGTGTAATAACGTAGTTAGGTAGGTGTTCTAACCCCAGACATTGTATTTGTGTGTGTGTGTCTGACTGCGTAGAGAGCGATGATTTTTAGGGTACTCGCACTCCTTACAATTCATATACTCAACATTGCCAAGGCTGCTGATGTCACCAACCTAGAAATACACCTTTGGGAAGGCTGTAGCCCGGAAAACTCTGTATCGTGTCCGGTAACTGTGTACAGCTAGAGTGTGCCAGTTCTGGATGTTTTGTGTGTGTTCCAATGTCTGTGTATGGAGCAATGCATTATAGGCTAGTCACACCCAGTACATTCCAAATGCCCTACTTTGGTAATCCTGGTGATGTCATCCATTGTGAAATACACCTTTGGGGAAGGCATACTTTAGTAATCCCCGTGGTGTGTCCTATAACAGCTTTATGCTGTAGTGTGATATAGACCTTGGACAGGGGTTCTACACCACATATGTCAGTTGTGGATGCTTTGTGTATGTCTCACTGTCTGCGTAGGGAGCAATGCATTTTAGGCTACTCACTCGCAGTACATTTGAAATGCCCTACTTTGGTAATCCTGCTGATGTCATCCATTGTGAAATACACCTTTGGGGAAGGTGTATTCTAGTTAACCCCATGGTGCATCCTATAACAGCTCCATGCTGTAGTGTGATATAGACCTTGGTCAGTGGTTCTATACCCACATGTGTCAGTTGTGGATGCTTTGTGTGTGTCTCACTGTCTGTGTAGGGAGCAATGGATTTTAGGCTACTCACTCGTAGTACATTTGAAATGCCCTACTTTGGTAATCCTGCTGATGTCATCCATTGTGAAATACACCTTTGGGGAAGAAATACTCCAGTAATGCCTGTGGCACATACTACAACTGCATAGTGCTGTACTGTAATAAACTTGTTAGGTAGGGTTTCTACTCCAAGACATGACAGTTGTGTGTGTGTGTGTGTGTGTGTGTGTGTGTGTGTGTGTGTGTGTGTGTGTGTGTGTGTGTGTGTGTGTGTGTGTATTCTGTGTAGAGGTGGTTGTAAGTGTGTGGCCAATGTGCAGTGGGTTTTGCATATTTCTTATATAGTGGCCCTACTATATATCACGATGTCAACCATACTGGGATAACAGATGTAAAATAGAAGAGAAGCTGGTGTGCAAACCCATACCCATACATGTGACATCAAGGCCAGCAATGACAGTTAGCAACCCCAGTATTACCCAGACCACACTCCCTACCCATGTGTCATACACAAACATGCCTAGGCAACAGCCAATATGTGGGTAGTACACTGCATATTGACCACTGATAGTGACTATGTAGTGATAACAGTGGGCTACAGAGGGTATGTCACTCTGCCCATTTGTCCAATATGCATGTACATGCAGACAGTGCACCTCCCCCATGTTCCCCAAAGGACACCTGCACCACCTGTGGTGCCTTCACATGTGACCCACAATGGACATACCATGCTTGACAACATGGCCTGTATGGACAGATGCCACTGACACAAGGGAATGCTGTTAGCATGTTATCAATGTAGGTGCAGGGCAAACCTGCTGCCCATTACTAGTTCCTGCCACAGGTGGGCAAGACTGGCACATCTGATTATAATCCGCATTCACAACATGGGCCAGCCGCCCCAGGTACAGATCCACATGTCTCTGTACATGCATGTGGGAGGTGTGCACATCTTAGACATCATCCATGTCATAGACTAAGGAACACATACATGGCAGGTGATGCACAGCATTGGCCACACACAATAGTCACCCAGGTGACTGGATGGGGGATACAATACCCACAAATGCAGAAACTACAGCCCTGAGCCACAGTGCAGGCCGTTGTCATATGGCCTGATGCCAAGGTTTACCCATAACCTACCCTTGTATAGCCTGCTGGCACAGTTGACCACCACACATCCGTGCAGACATGTACCCATGCATGTCAATACTGGCACCCACTGTGTTTGTGTGTGTGTTGTATGGTGCGTATGGCCACATCCACACTCACTACAACCCCCATGGGCATACTGAAGCATGCTGTCCAGTGTCTGACACCTCCTCATAATCTTTGCTATTACGACCTCCGTATGACCCATGTGGTGCATGTGATACCTGCACAGTGATGTGTTGTGACAATCCCACTACTGATGAGTTGTACTCCTGGCTCTGCCACGTGTGTTAATGTATGTGCGTCCCTGTGAGACTGTGGCTGTGTTGACGCTGGCACCTGTTCATGCAGACAGGCATGTGTATGTCATCTACCTTATATGAACCATATCCCTGTTGCAGATGTCACTCACCATCACATATATGTTCTGAGTGCTCCACAACAAGTAACCCATGTGGTGCATCCAATAACTGCATCTAACTGTGATAGCACTACATAGTTGTTGGGGGGTTGATATCCTGTGCTGGTAGGTGTGTGACACAAACATGCTACAGTTTTACTCTCCCATCCCTCCCTGACAGGTACTTGCCTCTGTCTGCTTTTCCCACCCCCTCTCTGGTGGATGTGGTGACCCACATCTGCTATGCTTAGGCAGCAGCATGTGTGATTTAAGTGATGCCCATGATCAGCTGATGGCCTCTGCACAAATTGCAGCCCTCCCCTAGCTGATTGCATGTGGAACAGCTGTGATAACATTCCCATAGCCAATTGCAGGAAAACACACTCCAATATCTAGGAACATCATGGTGGTATTGGCCTTTTTCATTCACTGTGAGCAGGAACTAGACCTGTTGTTTGGCAAACAGCATCTCAGATGGATTAGGGATTTACCTCTAATAATATACACTGTGGAAAGAGGGCAACAAATAGGAGGGGGATGTGCCTGACCTGACTACAGACTGTAAGTGCTGCTATACTGCATTTGGAGTAATGTTGGTTTAACAGTGTTTGTCTGGATATGGCTGTCATATATGTTGCAATACCTGACATATCAGTTCCATGTTTATGAGAAATCCCCATCTGCAGGGTCATCTGCAGACAGGCCAGTGTTGTGCCTTTGGTTTCATGTGTTAGCCACAGAGAATCTATCTGTGGACTGCAGAAGGTAGTGTGAGGATTGCAGTCTGTAGATGGTGAAGGCTGTGACAGTTACTGACTTCATATTCCTCATAGGACATATGTTGCAACAAACCCTGGTACAACAGTAAATGTTTGAGGGTATCACAGCAACATGTCAATATTGGCCCTGTGTATGTGCTTCCAGCCACACCTCTGTCAACCTTTGTACATATGTCGTGCATGAAGTGGTGCATATGTGCCATGCACCATAATTAGTGTCATCATATCTGATATCAAGCCAGTGGTATATCAGACTGCTACACATGTTATGTACAGTAGGGGTTATATTTCATGACATAACCTGGACATTCTGTGGATGATTCTACAGTACTGAGGTCTGTGTACTTATGGTGAATGTCGGCAGTGTGTATATTGTTAATATGTACTTTAGCCTGTGTACAGACTGTGGTAGATGTCATTGTTCTAGCTCCCCTCCTATCTGATGTTACATGCTGCCCCACTGCATGGTATCGTATTGGCCATACACACATGTCCCATACCACAGACAGCCATCAGACCAAACTGTGTAGCAGCCCAGTATATGTAGGGTCATTCTGTGAGTGGCACATATAAGGATGGTGTAGAACAGATAGTCCATCTACTGGAATATTATGCTAGCATACCATATGAGGCTGTGGCTGTGTTCACATTGGTTGTGGTTATGCACTTTCACACAGGTGTATCTTACCTTGTGCTGTGATATGCCTGTGGAGCCTGCTATATATGCAGGTACATGTGCATTCCCCCATAGGAGTTGTAGGCCAGTGTTGAGCCAGTCCACCTGTAGCCTGCACAGTGCATTGTTACATGCCTAGCAGCTTAGTGTACTTACCTAGTGAGATGTCATGTGCAAATACTTGCCAGATGTACTGCTGCTGTGCCTCCCTTAAAAGTCATGTATGACAGACAGAGCAGTGGGATGCTGTACAGATGTATGTCAACATCTAGTGGGTAGTATGTGGCCATGGCACCCCTGCACCAGCAGTCATTATGTGTCAGACCAGACAGGAGTGTGTGAATGCATAACCCCTGATGGCAAATGTATACCAGTCATTATGTGTTATACCCATCTACATGGCTGTCTACATCCATATTGGCAGGCATGTTACACATATTGTGCACTAAGGGCTTATGTGTATACCTCTGGACTGTACAGGGTGTGTCCGAAGTTCCATATATATTGGCACAATATCTCTGCTGCATTCCAGAGGGGCATTACATGCTACCGGCGGTACTTTACAATGATTTCCTTAGGATGTCTGTCAGTAGCCAATGGCACACATGTTATGAGCAGATATCACCTTCCACACACACCATGTCTGTAAAGACAATCCCAATTACAGTAGCAGTAGTCTAGTTATATACCTGCTATACATACCTGACATCCCCTTGCACTATGACTTTGGGACTATAGGGGCTGTGGTAGGGCTACACTCCATGTCCAGGACATATGATGGAAATATGTGTACATATACTTATCCAGATAGCCATATATATATGTATATATATATATATATATATATATATATATATATATATATGATTACACATGTGTAGTACTCCCAATTACCACTGTCATGGCAACCACTCAATATAAATCCCTACATCATGTGGGCATGGTCCCTTTACATTTCCTGTGTGATGGACATCCTACCTGTGTCTGGGTATCAGTGTTACAGACAGCAGGTAGCACTACCTCTTACAGGAGAGCCTGCACACTCAGGACAGCTACATATCCATAGGAGGTTCAGGAACTACAGACAGAGTGTGAATAGAGTTGTGTTATGCTTTGTATAGCACTGGTGTTACACGGTGTGTGTGTACAAACAACTATACCTTGGAATGCAGTCTGTCTGCATAGCTCTCAACTGTGGGCCTATCCTCTTGGTGGCCAAAGGTGTGCCTATCATGTGTTGTCTGTCCACCACCCAGGTCCTGTGTCAGATATGTCACTGGCAGTGTGTGTCTTGAGTGCTATCAGTACATGGTTACATCCATTTCTGTTTCTGACCTCAATACACTGACTAAGGGTATGTTGCAGACTATCCTGTAACACCAGCAACCTGCTTAGTGTATGGCAATAGTTCCCTACATGTGTGCCTGTGTCCCAGCCTTTTCTCACCACCTACATATCAGGCTTTGCACATATGACATGTTGTAGGCAGTTGTTCCATAGTGAGCTGTGAATACATCACAGTGCTATTGCTGCCAGCAGTCCACATCTGTTGTATCCCCCACACATACGGTGGGGCTGGGTCCATATATGTGTGGGTGCCACCAAAACAATACATGTGTGCTCTTATGCACTCCAGAGGCCAGTGTATGTAACAGTGGTATACAGCCCTATATTAATGAGTCGGGGGAGGGGAGTACCATAAATGACCTAGGCTGTTAAAATATGTGGGGGTATCAAGGGTGAGCTGCCTTAAGGTATCTGGATGTACAGTACTGTATACTTCACCTATATTTACATTACTTACATATCCTGGGTTTATGCAAGCCTACCGCCTCCTGCCATACAGACTGTTCTGTTTGTCAGTGTGTATGTGATGGTGTCAGTTATGCCTTATTATGTAACAGTTACAACCCATTTGATCACATGACATCTTTGCCACCTACTTATGTTGTACAGAGTGTAGATAGAGACTGCTGAACTATACACCTGCATTACATACTGTTGATCGTTTGGTATCCTGTGGCACAGTCTGTACTCACTATTGTACAAATCGAAGGGCTTGGCCTGGACAGCAACAGTTGTGAACATTTCCAGACTACTGTAGTAGTATAACTGTTACACAGTTGCATTCCTCTGTGTATGTGGATGTCAGTGTCTGAACAGCTATATGACATGGCATATAGAACTGTAATAGTAGACAATGAAAGGTATTACATTTCTGCAGACCTGTGTGTGGTGTTTTCCCTATGACCTCTCTGTGGGTATATGTTGCAGGCAACAAATGTCATTTGTATGTGTGGCCTATACAGTGTCCAGTTGTTGAGGTGTTAACTGTAGGCATAGTGGCTGTTCCATATTGTGTGCACCTTCTACATATGTATCGTACTGTACATATATCTGCATGTGTATGTGTAGTCACATGTATATACATATTTATCCATATATATGTAAATATATGTATACATATATAGATATAAATACCCATATATACATATATATACATTTATATATACACACACACACACACACACACACACATATATATATACACACACACATATATACACACACACACACACACATATATATATATATATATATATATATATATATATATATATATATATATGTATATATGTATATATGTACATATGTATCTGCATATCTGTGTATCCGTATCCTGGGGATGTTGATGGTTTCCAAAGTTTACATTTCCTATGGGATGCAGACTGTACTGCATGATATGTCACCAATACCAGCCTGACATCATACAGGTGGCATATAGTACTGTTAACATCTCGTGCCCATGTCGTGTCAGGTTTTGGTTATGGGTTCTGCAACACTTGGTAGAATATCGCAGGGCGGACGTGTATGGCTGTGGGGGGGGGGAGGCCTATTTGTAGAAGATGTATAGTGTGCGGGGCCTCCCAACCCCATTAACAGTGCATGTGGACATATGTGTGTTTATTACTCTGCCATTGCTATCTACAGATGTATGGCCATATATACCGATATAGAAATATATATCTGCTTACATATTAATAACTATGTCCGTATATACCTACATAGATGTATATCTGCGTACACATATGTAACTTGCTGTATATATGTAGACATAGAGGTGTAGACACATATATGTCGATGTAGGCATTTGCATGTATATATGTTCATATATATTTATATAAATGTATAGAGATTTAGAAATTATATATATCTACATATATAGATATGTTGTATCTGTTTACAGATTAATATATTTCCACACATACATCTAGATGATGGTATACATTTTCTGTTCTGTTGCATTACTGGACTGGATGATATGTTTGTGAAAACATCAGGATTATGCATTTTTGATATGGCTTAGTGGTAAATCACTTTGTGTATGGTTTGCATGGTCCTTTGTTTGAGCCTTGCAGGAGCTGTTTGTTTTGTTGCTGGACAGAACACAGCCCGTTAGATGCAGACAGCTTAAGGCAATTTTTAGCAGTTGTAAGCGGGTCTGCATGGCGCTAAGCACTGCCTACACAGGTTAAGCAATATAGAAGCTAACTGACTGTAAGAAACTGTAACCGGCAGTTGTCAGTGCTTAAGTGCCTTAATCATGCTGTATCCAGTGGCCCATGTTCTGCCCAGTAACAAAATGAACACCTCCTGCAAGTCTCAAAACCAAGACCCTGCACACCATACACAAAGTGATTTACCACTAAGCCATAGCAGATATGCATAATCATGATGTTTTCACATATATATCATCCAGCCCATGTATTCAACACTACGGGGAATGTATTGCACCATGTAGATGTATGTGTGTGTGTGTGTGTGTGTGTGTGTGTGTGTGTGTGTGTGTGTGTGTGTGTATATATATATATATATATTTAAATGGATATAAGATATCTCTATATGTAGCTATAGATATAGAAATATATACATATATATATATATATATATATATATATATATATATATCAATATATACACAATATATATATATGCATAGATATACATCTATAGATATATATATACATATATACATATATATATATATATATATATATATATATATATATATATATATATAGATATATATATATATATATATATATATATATATATATATATATATATATATATAAATATGTAAGCATATATATGGTTCACCTTTCAAAGGGAGAAAATCATGTCTCCAAAAGCTGGAAGGTCAAAAGTAAGTTTCCAACATTGCACAGTCTTGGAATAAATGCATCGAATGTGCAATGAGCGAATGTCACTATGCATTCGCTCATTGCAGATTTGGCATTTTGGGTGCAGATGGCACTATAGTGGGGATAAGGAAAATGTCCCTTTCCCCACTATAGTGCAAACTTGGAGTTAGAATATCAAAGTAGGTGGTTGTGGGGGGCGCAGCCCCCCTAGATGGTGGGTGCAGGGGGGCTTGCCCCCCTGCATTATGATATGTATTCCAACTTGTAGTTCGAAAATCAGCAAAGCTACTTTCAGTTTGCTGAGTTCTGAACTTCTGTGCAATTTGAAATGATGGATTCATCCTTTCGGTTCGCAGAAAGGGCCATTCAGAGAAATGATTGTCTCCCTTTCAAAGGTAAACACATATATATCTATATAGGCATATATGGACATACATCTGTAGATGAAACTGGGAACATAACCAAAACATATATGTCCACATACACCACTGATGGGTTTGAGAGACCCAAACAACATACGTCTGGCACGGATAGTTATTCCCCCACCACAGCCAAACATGTCTGGCCTGCAATACACTATCAACCTTAGCAGATACCATAACCAGGGCCCTACACAACAAGGGCAGTACATGTTAACAGTACTCCATCCCACCTGTAGGATGTCAGGCTGGCATTACTAACATATCATGCAGTACAGTCAAGTGAAGTGTCATGCTTGGGGAAACCCCCTGGGCAGGCACAATAAGTAGCTGGGATCCCTCATACGATCCATCAGGCCTACATCTGACAATGGATTCACCAATGTTGGCAAAGACAACCACAAATCCACCATGTAAGCTGGGAACTACCACCCAGTAGCCTAATGAACCTGGTCTGCAGGGACATGGAACATATCAATAATGAACCCATGGCCATTGTCACTGGTAATTTTAACACCAGGGACCCCGCCAATGTTGTACTTGTCAAAGGCAGAGAATACAACCTGAACCTGGTATACCTCCTTGATGCAATCATGACAGGTGTAGATGAGGGTTAGGAGGTGCACTCAGCCTATGTAGATCATAGCAGGCTTTTGTGCACGCTCCCACATGTAGGAATGTGTGTAGATGTTAAGGGATCTACCTCCATTCACAGAATATGTTTCCCTCAGAACTGCTTTTCAAATGCCAACATTCCACAGGTGCCATCCCGTGGACATGCAGTTCTTCACAGGTCATAGATGTGTTAATGCCCTCCTCCACACTGTAGAGGTGTGCAGTAATACTGGGTCTGCTATAACTCACTGGGTGTGGCTGTTGTGGACACATCCACCATCATTTCAGTTACTGTTGTGTCTATCCCCCCACATAGCTGCCTGTAATACTGTACAGTGTATGTTATCAGGTTGGTTAGTTGTTGTTTACACCATTCACAGTAGTAGAGCACCTCACACCCTCCTAAGGGTAGAGCTATGCCACTGGCATTGGCACACCCATGTTACTGAGGTGAGGATCGCAGTAGAGTGGGGAAAGGGAAATACACCCTGCTGTTAGCACGTTCAATGTCATCCAAATAGCAGACTGTATATATACCAATGTGTGGTTGTGCCTATCCTGTCTTGGTAGGATTACATGGGCAACAGATGTGTTACCTGCATGGTGACATATCTCCATGTGTACAGTCTTGTATCTGTACTGCATCCAAACCAAAGGCTCTGTGTATTGTACCCAGCCATGTCATGTGTACCACCTACTACACTTAGTGGTGTCCATTGTAGAAGGCCTGTTGACATCACTACACCCATCAGCCATGTGGCACATGGACAACCACAACACAATCAAAATAGATAATGGTGAAAACAATACAACATTGTTAACTACAGCTATAATGCATCTTGACTGTACAGCTACACCTTCCAGGATATTAGCATTTTACTTTACTGCTGACAACATACTGCACAGCATTCCATTGCTACACTATTGTACAGTCACCCTGTGCATCAGCACCATGTTAGCCTGTCACTGCATTGATGTTACGGATGACAGGATGTGGCACAGGTATCATCATATGCACAGGGTGTGTTGTTGGGTTATCAGAGGCCTAGGCTGAGCCATACAATTGACGTGTGTGTGTTTGTGTGTGTGTGTGTGTGTGTGTGTGTGTGTGTGTGTGTGTGTATGTGTGTGAGGGGGCTGAGTAGTGTTATAATGGTGATGTTGTGTGTGCAGGTATGTGGTTGCCCTAGGTTTGTTGTTTATGCGTGTGTGTCTACATGCACACAGTTCCATCATGTGGCTGCCCTATACAGGGATTTGTGAGATAGCTGCAGACTGTACCTGGCAGGGTTTGCAGTTCTCCGTTTCCGGCCCTGAACATGGGACCTGTGCCTGGCAGGCGTGTCACAGGCAGTATCAGGTACAAAGCCAGATAAGGTACTGTCCCCCGAGGTTGACAAACGTCCACTGGATCCATGTCCCTCCTGGGACTGGCCAGGGCCACGTGCATGTGGTCTGCTATGACGGTCTGTGGACAGCATCCCCCACAGTGCTGGGGCTGGTACTGCCACTTCGGGAATGGCTGTGACTGGTGGGACCTCCATGGTGACCTCCAGCTGCTGATGTTGCTGGCATATGTCCACGCGGCCGTCACAACCATCCTGTCCTTTGCTGACACATGGACATGACATTGTTGATGAGATCCAATGTCTCACCCCACTGTCTATCCATGATCTCGGTGTAATTATAAATGGCACCTGCTAGGTCATGGATGCTGTCATTTACAGAAGTGTGATGAGCCCTCTGCACCCTTAGACCCTGTCTGGTGTACCGTTCCATTTGTGCCTGTGCCTCCATGACAGCTTGGAGCATGCATGTGGTAGATATAGATGTGGCACGTCTGCCAGGGGCAAGATGACCAGCAGTGCTCTGACGAGCACAGCTGAACATCTGCCTATGTGGTACCCCGCCGGACATCTGGCTATGGCTGCTGTGTCCTGACACACGTGCCATAGATACCACATTGTCCTGGCCAATGCCAACCATAGACTGTCCCTCAGATAAGGCCAATGGTAGTGAGGTATGTAGAGGCAGTGTGACTGTGTGCGTGGATGGGGTGGGTACTTGTGGGATGTCAGTTGGTGGCCCAGCAGCAGCCCCTGATGACCCTGCCTGTGCCTCAACACACCTATCCTCATGGTCACTGTCTGTATCAGTGACATCAGATTCCTGCGAGAGGGACCCAGCTCCACCTCGCCACCTGTGAGGGGAAAACAGAGAACAGACAGTAAGACCTGTACATCACTGCTAAACAGTACACACACACACACACACACACACACACACACACACACACACACACACACACACACACACACGTGTGCAGACATGGCCACACACACAGACATACACACATGCAGTCGACATACATGACAACCCATACACTCCACCAGACAGCACCTACAGACAACTCCAGCACCCCCACAACACACACAATAGCAGGTGATGGTGCAGTACAGTATCACACACAAACCTGTAATTACACACATGTCAGCATGCAGGACATGTGGTGCTCAACAGCATGCAGTGCAACTGTAGTCAGTACCTGTTACCAACATTATAAATGGCTGTGATGCATGGCTTCTGTTAGTAGGTGGATGGCCCTCCCCTGGAACACACTGCACCCATGTCCACAGCATTGCTGTGCATCTGTTCAGCACCCTGGCATGTACTGTGCACCATACCTCACAGGTGTACACACCATTACATGATGTGTATCTGTGTGTCAGTTATGTTTCCTCTGCTGCTCACAGCCTCTGTGTGTTTCTGGATTATATGTGGACACGTGTTTTGTGAATGCCTGATGTGTATTCACATATGTCATCATCAGTGGTGCATGTATGAGTGATAGAATACCATTACACCGACCACAGACACAATGTACTGTACCTATGGTGAGTGTAGAGACCATTACTGACATGGCACTCTCTTCCATGACATGCCATGGTGCAACACTACTGCATATGGCAACACTACACATACTTGATATGTGACATATGACCTAGGCAGTCAATTGCATTACAAGCCATATGTGTCAATTGTGGAGATGCTGATTGGAATGCATACCGTTTGTGGGTGCATATGTGTGCACACATATATCATGATGGTGTGTAGCAATAACTGCTATGTGTACTACTGCGGTCACAGTTCTTGGCAGGGGTATAGTAGCATGGGCCATCATCATGAGCCAGTAGTTGGTCAGTCAGGACTGCAAATGTTCCCCAAACCTGCATGTTTGCATGCTAAACATGTGCACAGCCCTTGGAGGTCATACAGTACCATCACTAGTGCCGTGGAGTCAGGGTTATGTCTGCCACACTTCATGACCATGACTGTGTATAGATACAACCATTATCAGTGGGTTTGTCTCTCCCCTCCAGTGCACTGTTGTGTTTCAGGATGACACACCCTCACCATCTCCTGCTACGTTGCAAATGCTTGACATCTGTGGCCTACACATGTGTCATCTTGCAGTATCCCAAACTAGGAACACCATGTGTACTGGCATATTCCCTGCCAATGCAGGGAAAACATGCAGGTGTACAGTGGCACCAGCATTGTACAGATGGGGATGTCATCCCTGGGTTGGGGTGAGGTGTGGATTGTGCAGCACATGCATCATAACTGCAACTTCCTGGACATCCCCAATATGGTGCTGGTACATCAGAACACATTGCAACACATGGCTTTGGCAATGTCCCACCATTATGCAGGTCATATCTGTATTGAGCCCTGGCTGATGTTGCCTGTGGTACACATAGGTTCATAGGTGAGTACTGGTCTATTGGTCCTGGGGCCTACATAAGCCTAGCCACAGGGGTTCCCAGGCATGCACCACCCAATAATGTTATTCCCCTGTGCCCCTGTCAGGCTGTGGCACAGACGTACTACCCAGGGTGAATTCCCCATTTCCCATCCAGTTGTCAAGTGTTTTTGTAAAGAGGCCAGTGAGTACCATTTCTTGACATGAATGGGTAATCTGTTCCAGAGTGTGGAAATTCCCCTAGGACAGGGCCCTATCCCTCCAGTATATTCTGTGTAATGTGTTGATGAGGTTTAGGACCCTGGAGCATGTGTTTGCAGAGGGATTGGGATTTCCTTATGTGTAGCATGTTCAACTGCTCTGTGTATGACATAGCTGTGTATGTTAGGCAGATGTCAGCTGTGCCTGGGCAATGTGCACCGGAATGTAGCCACAGTTGTCTGAGATGGTCTCTGTATTGCATGTGTTTGAGGATGGTAACCCTATTAGTGAGGTGTGTGCTCTGTCAGTGAACATGTACAGCATGCATTACAGGTAGGTGTGTTAGATGTGTACATGGCCTACACCTTAGCTATGACATGTACAGTGTATTGCCAAGCATAACCTTAAACCATACTCACCAGCATCCGGCTGCTGCCTTGCTGGTATCCCAGAGGTACCTACATTGAGATGAGACAGAGTTGATGTCAGTGGCCACAGCTGTGGCATTGCTACAGGGTGGATGCAATATTACAGTAAAACAACAGCTGAAGTCCACAGTACTACAGATTATGCACAACTGATTATCAGTACTACAAAGCAACAGACTCCACATCTCACATATGCATGATCTACCTGTACAGATGCATACACAAAAGTGGTCTACTGATATGCCCTGGAACCTTACCTGCATGCTCCATGTCTGGCATGTGGGTAACACCCACGTCCATGACTGCATATGTCTGTAGCTCTTGTGGGTGGGCAGGTGCCACCAGGCTCATGAGCAGCTCCTCCACTCTGGTGAGGGGGGGATGGATGTTATGGCCCCCCCGTTGCAAGGTGGTCACCTCACATGGCAGCGGCACGGCAACGTACATGGCGGAGCAGGTCACTACAATGATGGTGGACCTGCTCATACGTATGGCTGTGCATGCCCACCTCATTCACCCTGTGGAACACATCATTCCACATGGTGATGTGCTCATGCTGGTCATGGCTTGTCCTGGAGAACAGCAGCTGGTAGTGCTGGATGAGGCTGGTGAGTATGATGTCATCCTCAGTTGCACTGTATGCTGGATTCCTTGGGTGTGCCATTGTCTTTGAAAGACATAAAGATAGAAATATGTCAGAGGAACTCATATGACACTGTTACCATAATACAATACACACATCAGTCTCCCACCACCATATCAGCTCCAATTTAATGTTCACACAACTAAAAGTGGTATGTCTCCAGTTTATCTACCATTGGGACATATATTGTATTGTACAACACTTTCTGCTATGTGTTTATAGACATTCTCCCTGTGGGGACACTAGAGTTGCTGGGCTGTTACAGAGTATTTCACCTGCATGCCATTGTCACTGCCACTATGGTTCCACATATGCATGTGGTATGCTTGCTATGTGATTGCTACACATCTGCCATTCTGTGTTATTGAGGATATCTATGCATGCTGTTGGACATGTTCTGGGATTGTGTGGACCATTACAACCCACATATGTTCCACGACAGTGACACAACAGTATGTGTAGGGGTTGTTTGCCAGCAGGAACAACACTCCCACCTAATGTGGACAAGTTACCAGTCCACATCACATCCAGGACCCATCATGGAACCTCATTATTTACTGTTCTGGCACTACCTTCATGTGGAACCACCTCAGGGGATGGTGTCCCCCCCATAGAGCACACACAGACATATGTCTGTCAACCACAGTTAGGTCCAGGGTCTGGTGCATAGGGAGTTCCACAGAGACATGGGGTATGTGCTACATCATCTGGAGGCATGCAGTACATATACACAAGGTTAGACATGCATGTTCCTCCTGCTCAGCCCACAGCCCAGGCACCTTTATGACCATGTAGATGCTGTAATGACCCATGGGTGGGCACCATGTTCCCTTTGTTCCCATATGGGGGCTCAATGGCCTCCACATTCCAAACGAAACTACCCATCCACATTGTTTACCCACCACATGTGTCATATACCAGCCCTGTATGCTGTCTTGTTTGTCACCCAACCAAACCTACATACCAATATGTGCCTACTACCCTTCACCAACATATATATCCCACCTTCTCAAACAATTGTGATGTGTTCCCAACATGGGTTGCACACCGCACTCAACACTCCATTTTGCAGCCATGTACTGGTGTGTAGATATATTGTGTATTGATGTGTGATGTTCTCTCACACATGTCATGGCAGGGGACATGTATTGACATATATATATATATATATATATATATATATATATATATATATATATATATATATATGTATATATATATCTGTATATATATATATATATATATATATATATATATATATATATATATATATATATATATATATATATATATATATACACACACACACATATATACACACACACACACACACATATATATATATATGTATATGTATATATATATATATATATATATATATATATATATATATATGTATATATACATATGTGCATATATGTGTAGATATCATTATGTGTTGTTTATATACCTATATATATGTATAACTGTCCGAGATTCTGTAGACATACACAGCTGTGAATACATATCACACACATATATTTATCTGTATGTGGGGTGCATACAAACATCTGGTCCACACTCTTGTAACTCTCTTTACTTCATAGCTGAACTGTTCTGCCTTACTGCAACACAGACAGGTGTCACATGTGAAGACAGACTAACATTAGGGGGGTATATATGGTGACAGATTTTAGATAAGCATATTATACTGCTATGGCATTTGGGGGTGCTATGCTATACTTTAACATGACTGTCCTGCAGGTGGTGTGCTCTCACAACCATGTGTCTATCATGTAAACCAGAGCTGGCTTACATCAAGTTCTGAACATCAAAGAAAAAAAGTGGATTGTCAAACTGGGTGGGCTTTTTCCTCCCAGTTTAAATGAGCAGTTTATATATTAATGGGCTGCTTTGGAATGCAATGATGTTTGATTATTTGTGTCACACTGAGGAAGGCTGTTAAGCCGAAACCGGTCTGTGCAGTTTGTTTAAATTGTATATATGTATGTGCAGTTTGTTTTCATTACATATATTATGTGTATTTTTTAAATGCACCTACTTCAAAACAGGACTTGTGCTGGCTCTTTTTTTGTTCATTTCAAGTGGTTTGAGCCGTGCACTTGCCGTACGTGCGGGTGCTTTTTTGTGTTTGGGAGATTATACAACACCGCACTGTACATAGATTCAGTTCACATGTTTGGTTTGATTTTCCTGTGTTGAGGATTAGTTTGCTGATACCTCATTTATATCTATTGCTATGATGGCTTAGTGGTTAACTACTATGACTGTGGTGTACAGGGTCCTGAGTTCGAGCCTTGCTGAAGCTATTTATTTTGTTGCTGGGAAGAACATGCGCCGTTGGGTACAGAGTGATTAAGACAATTTAAAGCAGTTGTAAGCGGGTGTGTATGGGTTTGCGCGGAGCTAAGCAATGCTAACCTCTGGTTACAGTTTCTTACACTCAGCTTCTACTTTGCTTAATCTGTGTAGGCAATGCTTACTCCCATGCAAATGCACTTAAACATGTTTACTAGTGCTTATATATGCTTACTACTGCTTATTTGTGCTTAAATATGCTAACTAGTGCCTTATTTATTATGACACTGACACTTCACATTTGCATTTAATGCAGTAGTCCAGTTCGCATTTAAATGTTATTTAGTAGGTTATACAGCAAAAAATGTAAAAAAAAAATGTTCATATACAGATTTCACATGGAAAATGGTATGTGCTGCAGTGAGACTCGAACTGGGAATGCCTGCTTGTTAGGCAGATACTCTGACCACTACACTATTGCTGTGCTGCTTCATTTGCAGATATCTTCCTTGTTATCCTCTTCAGCCTTTTAATCTGCTTTAACCGTAGCTAAGCGATGGACACACCCGCGCACCTATGGTTAGCTGTACTTGGAGTTTAAAAAAAATAAAGGGGTTTCTTCTTTTAATTTTTATGCCCTGTTGCTGTTGTATACATGGGGGACTGTTGGTGGAAATATGTAGACACCTGAGTGGTGTTGCTCATTTATTTCCACGTTCTGCTGTTCTACTTTGCAGGGGCGTGTTTATTCTGAGAGCTCTGCTCTCAGACACGCCCCCTGCACTTGTCCACACACCATGTAGGATTAGGAGTTCAGGCAGCGTGCTTTCATTAATATGCATGGCTCGCTGCAGTCCTCCTCCTAAATGGCCACTTCTGTGCAGGACTAGACTAGTCCTGCACGGAAGATTAGCAAATCTGGAGGAATGTCTAAAACTAGGGAGCTTTGTGTATTGTCTTAAAAGTGTTTTATGAATTCCAGGATCTGCCAAAGATCTGAGGTCTGTGTATTTTCACAGGTAGATGCTAAATGGTACCAGCTGCTAAATGGTACCAGCTGCCATCAATGGTTATTTTGGGCCTTGGATAAAGTCAGATGACAAGAAATGATGTCATTCTGTAAGCTATCCCAGCAGTAATATTTAAGATATTAATTTAAGAAGTCTCTGAGTGAGACCCAGCATTCTGCATTCTGTCTTGGACCTGACAACAACAACAAGATCCATTTACCATAACTGCCTTGCTCTGATGAAGTAAGTTTCTAGGGACAGTATAACTCTCTTAGATATTTATTTATTTATTTACTTATTTATTTATTGCTTTTTGTTAACTGGGTTGGTCCAATTGAGCCAAGATATATATAGTTAGGAAAATAGCAAAGCTTAGTTTAGATATTTTTCTTCATTTATTTGAGACGGTCCTGCAATGTTGTTTTAAATATTCCCTGTGATTTTGAACTCTGATGTCACTGTAAATATATACTTAGTATTATCTTGTTCTTTTATTATTTATTATTAAATATATTTAAACCTTTCATTGTGGCTGATCTGTCTAGAGATATTTAAGTTCTGAGAGTACTTGCATATTTATTTGGTGGCACTGTGTAGGCCACACCTAATAGCCTTGCTCTTGGTCAAACTGCTATTTGTATTAATAGTAACATTACGCATTAAGATTAGACACCCTTTGCTAAGGGCCTTAAAGTAGCTGATAAGGAGTTTGCTGGTGGCAGTGATAACTACCTTATAGTCTGAGAAAAAGGAGGGATAGCTAATAAACCTGTGCCAGCCTTTCCCATGTGTGTGTGTGTGTGTGTGTGTGTGTGTGTGTGTGTGTGTGTGTGTGTGTGTGTGTGTAAATCAAACCTCAAAGAGTGTGTGTGTCAGCTACTTGGGCAGGAACATGAAGCACTGGTTGGACAGAGAGAGTGATGGAGGTCTTGGCTTGGCCACTCAGCTGAGATCTCAACTCTATAGATGTGCCAATGGGGAGTCTTATTGGGGATCTGAAGAAAGAGGGAGAAACTAGCCTGGACTGACCGTGGTCTCTGTGTGATCTTAAGGGAAATTGCACTTGATGCAGAGAGCTGCATCTGGAAATACTGTGTGTGTGTGTTTGTAGTTGTAATCCTTCCAGTGTATGTCCCCCAGTGTTGCCAGTGGTGAGAACTTTGGCTTCTTGATTACTGGTCCAGTGGTAGGTCATCACAGCTTGTAACACCTTTCTGGCCTTTCTATTAACTCCGATTATCAACACTTTTCTCAGGACTGCTCCTTTGCTTACTTTTGGGAAGTATCAATAAAATCTCTCATAAAAGCAGAACCTCCACAGTCTGTTAGTTCCCACAGACCCATCTTCATTCATTCTTTACTGGCTCGCGTGTGCTTCAGCATGATGAAGCATTGCCCATAGTTACAGAGCTCACTTTCTGAAGACTATCTTGCCTGTTTTAAGAGACTAAACACAACACATCCCAAATAACACATGCCAGTCATATATTTACTAGTATGTTAACAGTGAGCTCAAGTTGGCATTGTTTTATAGATCCTTCTAAAGCAGCTGATCCTGTCTTCTGTTTTGTACTGTCTCATACAGAGATGTGTCAGACATTCATTTTGTGCAGTGATAATGCAGTGGTAAAATAAAGCTACTAAAATCCAACCCCTCTGCTTAAATATGCACCCCAGGAATCATTAAATGAGTGTCTGTTACCTTTGTTATTCACTCTCATAACAGAGAAATTTCTTTTTTGAAACCCAGAAATGATGGCAGTTTTCTTACTGATGTTTTGGTCTTCTCAGCATCTGACCACTCTCACTCTTTCTTAGCTGGAATGAATTAAGCATCCATTGGTCCTTGGCCACTGAACTTGGAATCAACTACAACAGAGCCAAATCTATAGTGTTTAGCAGAGATGTAAGTGGGGTGGGGGCAAAGAGTGTGGCTGTGCTGGGCACAAGCTGTTAAGGGGCACAACCCGTAGTTACTAGCAGGGCATGACTACACTACAGGTATTTATTTAAGAAGTTGGGTGACATCATGGCTTGTACCACATTTACTATTTCATACTTCTCAACCTCTTAGTGCAGGAAATCTGGACAAGGCCTAAAATAATGGGGTGACAAAGGCCCAAAAACTGGGACAGATTTTAAATATTGCTCTTATAAATTTAGAAGGTTGATAAAATAACATGATTTGTCTTAGCATGCATTTTTATGAAGGATATGAAGTCTGAAACTTAAATGTATGTCATTATTTAATAACTTCAGTCCTCCGATCATCCCAGTGATTTGTCTGAAAACCACAGATTTTATGAGAAACAGACCAAAATATGAGGTAAAAATCTGGACATTCTGTGAAAATCTGGACAGTTGAGAGGTATGGTTAGAGGTGAGTGTCTTAGTAACTGTAGCAAGAAGCTTGCTGCATTTATAGTAACAAAGGCTATAACATTTGGAACACATATTTGGACTGAATACACTACCTAAAAATTTCATTCTGAGTGAAGATTTTGTAATTAGTTTTTATGTGTCTCATGCAGGTAACTGTGATCCCTTTACTCCGTACTCATTACAACTTGCTCTGAGGTTGTTCCTCCTTGGGGGCTGAAAAAAATGAATGATGAAAATGCATGCCCAGGATTAATGTTTTAGGATTAACATGTTTGGTCATTTTATCTTCAGCCACACATTGTATAACGGTATTCATGAGAATCTCAGTGATTTTATTTGCTTATTTACTTATTTTTATTCATAGGTTCATAGGTAGGTACTAGGCTAGCAGCCCTAGGACCTATACAAGCCTAGCCATAACGATTTCCTGGCTATTGCTTCCCACAAATATTTACTTTCCTGGACCACTGTCTAGCAGGGCTACTAATGTGATCCCTGGGGTGAATTTCCTATCTCCCATCCAATCATCAAGGTTTCTCTTGAAGGGGGCCATTGAGGTGCTTTGCCTGACATGTATGGGAAGCCTATTCCAGAGTATGTGGTCAGGAACCTATCCCTCCAGCATGTTCTATTCATTGTGATGACAAGGTTAAGATCCCTGGAATGTGTGGCTCGGAGGGATTGGGATTTCTTTAAATGTAGCATGTCCAACAACTCTTGAGTTTGACATGGCCTTGTATGTTAGGCAGAGATCGCCTCTAAGTAGGCAATATGCGACAGAGTATAGCTGGAGTTTCTTCAGATGATCAGCATAAGGCATCTGCTTTAGGCCTGTGATTCTTTTTGTGAGGTATTTCTGCAGCCTTTCTAGTTGTTGCAGATGTCTTTTGAGGTACATACCAAATGGGGCATTGTATTCTATAATGGGTTTAATGAGGGATGAGTACAGAGGGACAATGACCTCCTTTTTTCTGGATGAAAAGCCCTTAGTGATGAGGTGTGCCATGTAGAAAGATTTTCTAACTGTTGTGGCTATGTGGTTATCAAAGGTGAGACCACTGTCCACCTGTGTCCCTAGGTCTCTTATTATACTTTTGGTGTTTAGTGTACTGCCACCTATGTGGTAGTTCACAGGTATGTGGCTTTTCCCAAAGGGGACAACTATACATTTTTTGGCATTTAGCTTGAGCCCATGGCTCTGGCACCAGGCATCTGTTTCAGTAAGGCCCTTTTGTAGTATATCCACATCATTTGGGGATTCAGTAATAGCTCCCAGCTTGCAGTCATATGTGAGCTTTGTAAGCCAGAGTCCCTTAGTGTTGTCCTGTACTTCAGAGAAATAGATGCCAAACAAGAGTGGTCCCAGGACAGAACCCTGCGGTACACCACTTGTCACTTGGCTGGAGCTGGATTTGGAATTGACTACTTTTACAGTGTGTGTTCTGTCAGTAAGCCAGTTTGCAACCCATTAAGTGATGTAAGGATTAATGCCCAGCTTAGTAAGTTTGTCTATGATTCCAGAGTGGGGGATAGTGTCGAAAGCCTTGGCGAGGTCCAACTAGGCTGTGTGAACCCCCTTACCCTTGTCCATGGCTCTGGAGACTGATTTGAAGAAGTCAATCAGGTTCAGGAGGCAAGACCGGCCCTTCATGAACCCAAACTGGGTGGGGTCCAGTGTTTGAAGGTTGCCAATGTCTTTGTTTATAAGTTCCATGATAATATGTTCCATGGCCTTGCAGATCAGTCTCGTCAGACTGATGGGACAGTAGTTCCCAGGATCCAAAGTGGATCCCGCCTTGTGGAGTGGGATGACTATAGCTGTGCGCCGCTCTGTGGGCACGAAGCCTGAGGTGAGGCTATGATTAAACATGACACATAGGTGAGGCACCAGTTCATTTTGTAGTTCATGTAGTACACAGCCCAGGATTTCATCTGGTCCCATGGATGCTGTATTCTTGGCTTTGGAGAGTGCGTTTTTTACCTGAATGGCCATGATTACCAGAATTTGGCTTTCTTTCGGTATTGAGATGGGCCCTTTAGGTGGTGAGAGGGGGGGTGAAGTTGGCACTGAATCTGTCTGCCAGGATAGTGGCAATATCCTTGAGATCAGTATATCTAATGCCATTCTGCTGTAGCTCAGAGCAGATCTGAGTATTGCCATTTAGATTCTTGACATAGCTATAGAATGCCTTGTGGTTGTCTTTGTAATCTTTGGCAATTTTGTTTTCGTAACTAGCTTTGGAAAATTTTATGAAGGATCTCAGCTTTCTACTGAGGCCAGTGAGGGAGTTTTTTGAAACCTGGATTCTTCCTCTTTTCTGCAACAGTTTCTTCCTTCTGTTGTACAGCTTGTTTATGGCAGAGGATAACCTGGACCCATGGGCCCACAGGCCCATTTTCAGCCATGATCTTGTTATTTAATATAAATACATGAATGTAATGCAATGAAGTCATATACAAGGATTTATATAATGTTGCATTGAATGAAAATTGTTAAAAAAAGTTATGTGTACTCCACAGTGATGATAATGTAATTATTTCATTTTTCTGTTAATATATGTGAATTCGTGATTCAGCTTATTATGTGATGATTTAATAAGGATATTTAAAAAACAAAAGATTTACAAAACAAAGATTATCCAATAAAATAGTTTAACATAAACTATTTTACATAATTTCCCTTGGTAATAGAATGTGTTATAATTTGATTAAGATGAACAAGAGTTTGAGGTCTTAGTACCTCTTACCTCTACAGATTTTCACAAAATGTCCAGATTTTTGCCTTATATTTTGGTGGTTTTTCATAAAATTGTGGTTTTCTGGCCAACTATTGGCAAATCATTAAAGACCGAAATTAAAAAATTCATGCTAAAGCAAAACTTGTTATTCTATCAACTTTCTAAGTTTGTTAGAGCAATATTTAAAAATTGTCCCTATTTTTCTGCCTTGTCCTACTTTTATTTATGGCTTTGTTCAGATTTCTTGCTCTAAGAGGTTGAGAGATATGCAGTCTGTGGCTGAATTTGGCACTTATTTCTCAGAGCATGTTGACAGATCTTTCTTAGCTGTAATGAGTAGGATCTGGCATAAAAGTGATACTTTCCTAACCAAAAAATATCAAGGGTTAATATTAGTAAGGGTTTGCTGATCCCCAATTTATACTGTGCATCTGTCTTATAAGTAAAAGCCCTTGGGAGGTTATCCTCCTGCGTTCTTAAGCTCCTTATAGCTTACTATATCTTTCCATAGCTAAATCCCATATGATCTTTTGCATCATGTATATATTGTAAATAGCCTATGGCTGGGCTGTGTGAATAATTTTGTTAAAATGAATCTGTATTTCAAATCCATAGGATAGTTTTGCTATGGGCAAAACTGCTCATGCCTTGTATTGAATTTGATATGTATTTGTATATGTGCTTGTAACTTTTATTTTACTTGACTGTTATCTCCTTTGTAACCTATACTTTGGAGCTTTTCTCCCCGGGCCTCCACTGAAAACGGGCTCTCTGGGCTTTGTGGACTTCCCCGGTAATCAAACTGGAAATAAATAAATAAATAAATAAATCTTCCATCTCATAGCTAATTATCTGTCCATTCGTTTAGCCATCTATCTTTCAATGTGTTTACCCACTATAATTAAGTGGTCTTCAATGATATCTACCACTGTAAGTCACTCAGTCTGAGTCACTGTCCTGTATTTGGAAGGGAAATGAAAGAAATGGATACTTAGCAAAGCAGTGCATCTGTTAGAAGGAGTCCATCAGATATAATTGTCAGGGCTTAGACCTCTGGCACAGAGATACTTGTCTAGTAAGACTTTCCCAGGCTGTTGAATTGGAATGCTTCTTACAGTGTCTCTGTATCTCTTCTCCCATCCATCTCCATTTCTGGACCTAGGAAAGCTCCTGTCCTATGCTGCTCCAGAGCTCATGTGTAATAAGAATAGTAATCTTCAGACTCAGACAGAGGAATAGAGGAAGAGATGGTTACATGCAGTGGACCTCTTGTAATACATCTGCTATTATAGTAGGTTGCATTGTTTTTGTATCAGATAAACAAAGATCTCTGTCAGATGTAACTGTCAAGCAAAATCCTCAGCTAAACCGACAGGATAGACTTGTGATCCCAAACTGAAATATGCATAGGAAGTGAAGTCTGGTGTATAATGCTTTGCAAAAGTATGTAACTAGTCCATGTTACAACTGCACACATCTGTGTTGAAAGTTTGGAAGAAGTTCACTGAAGTGTCTACCATTCCTGTATAGTTTGCCCTTGGGAGTCATAGGATGGTGTTTTCTATTGGACACATAGCAGAAATTAATATATTGCAACAGCCATCATAAGCTGCATAATCTTGTTACTTCCTATACTTATCTGCACCCCCTGTCTTCCAGTTAATCATTTGTGGTCATATTTGAAGTCCCTTGTGCAGTTCAGTAAAGTGGCAGAAGTTAGTCTGCTAAGGCATCTGTTGGTCTGAGTGACATGATTTGAAAAATAAGAGAGTAGATGTAATCTCTGACTAGATCAGGAAAATATCCTTCTCAAAAGGAGAAGTTAGTTGGTGCTGTAAAAATGAGGCACAAGTCCTATATGCCTGCAGATGAGTGCATGTCTTGAAGATGCACTGCTGCTAAGGGGAGTGCTTCATTGAACTTCTGCATATAAATGCATCTAAATCCTTTGCATGGCCTATTTGTTTCAATGGGGGTGGGCCTTATTTAGTTTAAGAATTGCATTTCTAGGGTTGTTTATAATTTATTTTGGTTGGTGCATCTGTGTGACCGAGTCTAACTGTAGCTGGCTCATCTAGCACCCAGTGCCACTCTCTGATCGAACACCCTCGGTTCAAGGGCCAATCTCCAATCTGGTGCTCCTTACTTCTGTTCTATGGAGGAGTGCCAGGTCCACTGTGCCCACCCCTCATCAGAAGTATCTTTAAAGAAAAAAAAAACTGTAGTGAACATTTGTAGCAAGCAGCTTGCTCCAACTTAAGACCATAAGCAAAGCTCTGAAGCAAGTCCTTCACTCCTAACTGCAGAAGCAGTATTGGAATTTGAATGCTTGTATAGACTTGAATCCTGGTACTACAGTCATACCACCTAACACCTTGCGAGCAAGAGGCTGCTCCCTTTTACCCCACTCTAGCTATGCTTCCTGGAATATGTTGCTGCTTCCATTTTGTAGTTATATGCAAAATTAGTAATCCATGCTGTGATGACCCCTCTCTGGGCTAGTAATCAAGGAGCCTGAATCTTCTCCACTGACACTGGAGAGGGAAGTTCACTTGGAATACAAATGGATACACTCAGTATTTCCAGATGCAAACCTCTCAGCATCAAGCACAATTTTCCTTAAGAGCACATAGGGAACACACTCAGTCCAGGGTCTGAATGTCTCTATCTGTCTCCCTCTAGGTCTCCAATAAAACTCTCCACTGGTACAGCTGTAGAATTAGGTCCTCGGCTGGAGTGTCCAAGCCAAGTCCTCCAGCCCCCTCTCTGTGAACCAAGTGCTTCATGTCCCTGGTCTAAGTAGCTGACACATACACACTGTGAGATTTGTTTTTTCACACACACACACACACACACACACACACACACACACACACACACACACACACACACACACACACACACACACACACACACACACACACACACACACACACACACACACACACACACACGCCCCTGGGAAAGGCTGGCACAGATTTACCTGCTGTACCCTTTTCTGCCCAGAGTATAAGGTAGTTATCACTGACACAAGACACTCCTCAATCAGCTACTCTAAGGCCCTTAATGAAAGGTGCCAAATTATACTGTGTGATATTAATACTAGTACAAATGGTAGTAGTTGACCAAAACAGCTAGGCCTTTAGGAGTGGCCCACATAGTGTCACCAGATAAAGAGAAGCACTCTCAAAGATTACTACTTTCTAAAAGGGACCAGCCACAATAAATGTTTTAAATATATTTAATAATAAACAATAAAATAACATGAAAATACTGAATATATATTTACAGTAAACCACAGGGTTCAAATAATAGGAAATATTGAAAATAACTTAGATGGACAGACTCAGACAAAAAAGAAAAATATCTAAACTAAGCTTCACTATATTTTCCTGACTGAATCTAGGAGAATTGATATTCCCTCCTTACTTAATAGAGCAAGGAAGATGATGTGGTGAATGGTCCTTCTTTTTGTTAGGCCCAAAACACAATACTCAATACTGACATCTTTCTCTTTGTAATGTCTAAAATTTCCAAGATGGCTAGTAGAATGAACTCATCTGGTCACCTGACTCTAGGTTCTCACAGTATCTTCCTTTGAAGCTGAGGCAGGAATTTAGCATAGACGGCTACAATACACATCGAAATGTTTATGGCAGTGCCTGGGGTTCCCCTCTTTTGACTGAGCTAATGAATTAGAACCATCTCTGCTTCTAATCAACACAATGGGATGCTATGTTTATGGCGTAACATCTAATTTAATTTCAAGGATTTTTCAAAACTAACTGGACTGAGATTAACTGATTCTCTTCCAGTGTCATTTGCTAGCATATATACATACAGTCTCACATGTATATTCCTTCTTTGTCCAGCAGGCTCCACTGTTGATACATTTTTTTAACACTAGCAACTTTACAAACACATTCTGATTTTCAAATGCCATACAGTTCTAATACTTTTGTAACATGAACATCTGTACATATCAGTTTGATATTCAAATGCCAAACAGTTCTAATACATTTGTAACACAAGCAACTCAGTTTGGTATTCAAAGGACATATCATTCTTTATGGAACTCCGGCTGGCTGTGCTGGCACTAGCCCATATCATCACACAAGCATTTGCACTTTTATTAGTCTATCCAAAGAAAATGTTAAACAATAATGTCTCATTTCTGCAGAGAAGCTCTGACTCCTGTGAAACTACTCTGATAAGCATACATCTGTTATGAGTATGAGCACTTGTTTGTTGTCTGTAAGGCTGACAGTTTTATACCTTGCTCATTACACAGCTATCGGTCTCTTAAGTTTATTGCAGTTAATATATCAAGGTTGCCATGAGTAAACTGTACATGATTAATATGTGCCCAATATGGTATCTTGCTGCTGAATATCCCTTATAACTCCCAACATTCATTCCTCAATCAAGCACAAGGGCACTTACACATGAAAGCACTTATGCAGATTTTAAGGTATTAAATGCGGACTCTTACGTCATGGTGGGCAGCTGTTTCGCACATAGGCCCAGGCAAGTACTGAGAAATTAACTTGGTAAATAAGATACATAATATCGTGTAATAATCTGCCTCAGGGATCATTCATATAAATGCTCATTATTCAAAGTGTACATATTAAGTATTCATATTAACTCAGAAAACTATAGTAGCAGACATACTTAGTACAAACTTTACCTCAGAGGCAATTATCTTTTTATCATAACTTCCCATAGCTCTTACACTTCCTAACATCACAAGGGAGCATTTACTGAAAGTACTTTTCTATGACCAGTTATTACTCTGACCATAAAACAGTCTCCTTCAAAATAAAATTTAAAGCAGTGACCCTTCCACCCAGTGTACCCTTATAAATTTCTGTAGGACAAACTACCCACTCCTAAGTGATACATTGACAAGCTTCAAATCCACATCAAACCCAGTTAACTTCACTGAATATGTGTCAATCCACACCATCCTACCCGACCAGCATGTAAACAGCTGCAGAGATACAAGTGTACCCTGTAGAAACAAGTGTAGGGCAAACCCCAGAAACACCCCCCATGGTGGAACCATAATACCAACATGCTTTACAACAAAAGGATGAGAATTTTGACTAAAATTAAGAAGATTAATTCCCTGAAAGATAGAGCCCTCATCACTGAAATAAACAAGCAAGTCAGGAACTTAATAAAATCCACCAAAGCCAAGAATGAGGCTAAAATAGCCACCCAAGCCAAAGACAATGACATGGCCTTTTTACATTATGTTCATAATCTCAGAAGCACAAAGCAGCAATGCTCTGAGATGATTGTGAATGATGTTGCCTATACTGAGGCTGAAGATATAGCGAACCTACTGACCAATAAATTCAGCTCAGACTTTACCTCTCTCTTCCCTCCATGTATCCCACAAGATATACTTGAAACCAACTTGCCTCCAGCTATTACACAAGACCAAGTCCTAAAAGTGCTATCAAAAGCTGAACATACAGCATTGATGAGTCCTGACAATATCGCTGGATGCATCTCAAATAGCATGAAGCATGATTTAGCCGCAACCCAAATAACACTGTTCAACCTCAGCCTCCATACAGGTTTTGTACCAAACAAATGAAGAACAGCTGCAGCCATTCCCCTGCATAAGAGAGGACCTTTCACAGGCCAAGGGAATTACAGGCCAATAAGTTTGACCATGCAAAGACATGGAAAGACTTATGAAGGAACAAAGGAACTTTCTAACACTTGGACTCATCAAAGGCAGGCTATGTTTACTCAACATTGTGGACTTTTTTGAAAAGATCACCAAAACAATGGATAAAGGTAAAAAGGTACACACAGGATACATCGACCTGGCCAAAGCTTTTCACACAATCTCCTACTCGGGCATAGTAGAAAAGCTAAATAAACTGGAAATATCCCCCTACATAATCTATTGTATTGCTAGCTGGCCCACAGATAGAATGCAGGAGATAAAAATTGGGGAAGCTGCCTCCATAAAGAGATCAGTCACTAGTGAAAGGCTGGCAACCAGAGAGAGAGAGGTTGACATAATAGTTAAGATATTTTGCCTTACAGACACAAGGTACAGGGTTTGATTCTCACATGGGTTAACTGGCTAGGCTTAAAATGGCCCACAGGGGCAGTTAGCCTAGTACTAATCTATGAACTATAAACTATGCATGAAAGAACAAACATCATTATAGCAATTTACACAATTTAGGAATGATTCCACAAGTACACAGTTTTTAATACCCTGTACAGCATAATTTGTACCATTTTCTCCACTTACATGCTTTGCTGCCTGGCATTTTGCTTGGTGGAATGTCAGCAGTGTTATTACTTTAGTTCAGCTAATGAGAAGCTCTACATGATTTCAGCAATAGGTTCGTTACTGGTCATGTTGCAGTTAAACCTTTGGTCCTTGCTGTTTGGAATATAATTCCTACTTAATATCTGTGATATTCGTATGCAAAAGTACTTTATTGCCCTTTCTGATTTCATACTGCAGCCCTATTCTTTCTAATGATTCTGATAATGTCTGTTCACATTGCTTTACTAAGAAATACTCATTTGTGTTTTTGCAGTCATGCTGATGAATTGGGACATCGATCATTAGGTCTACTAATATTTTGATTTCCCTTTACTAACCTACTCATTTCCCTTAAGATTTTCCAGTTCATAATCTTTTACTACATCATACTTCACACTTCCCACCTTATTATGACAGAGGAACTTATTCTGTTCGTGAACATTTCTTGTACATGCCTTACAGCACAATATGTTTGGTGTGCTCTTCTATTACCTTGCTTGTCTCATTTACACAAAAATACATTCATATTCAGCAGCTGTCCCTAAAGTATGTAATTTGTATGCTGCTTCACATACTAATGAAGCAATTAACATTTCTTTGTCATCAGTATACTGATATGTAACTACTATTTCTTTGTCATCACCCATTGCATTGCACTGCATCTGCATTTTATTGGCAATTGTATCTCTTCAGTTTGTACCAAAGAGCAGGCTCAGTAGGTCTTGTTTACCTAGTTGGTTAATAAAACTTCCAAATAACTGTTTGATGCACATGCACCTTATTAAATAAGTAAAGCACAACAAAGGTGAGCACAGGTAAGCTATGGAGAATAGACAGGAATGCTAAACCAAAGAGCGTGCTTCATTTTTCCCAATCCCTATGTGCAGTAACTGTCTTGATGTGATGAACTGCTCTTCTGTGATCAACTGGCTAACTGAATGAGAAATAAGTACAGGTAAAAAAAGTATAATTCTGTTAAAAGCTGACAATATAAACAAGAAACTGAAGCATGGTGCAGTTTACCACTTGCAGTCCTGATTTTCTAGTTTATTTAGATTATAAGCATAGCATTCAGTCACAAGCACATTTTGATGAGTTGCAGAGGAAGATGACCACCCCTGAACCAGTTCAGTAATACCAGTGTTTTACATCACTAACAGCTAGTTTAACCTGCCCACCTCTGTAATGTAAAGTCTTTCCTGTAAATTAGTGCTGCTCCATTTGTCTCAGCTCTAGTGTACTTCACTAAGACACAGCATTCATCCATTGTTCCCCTGGATAAGTCTGTGACTGGCTTTTATGGGAATGTTATTTATGAAAAGAAAATAAAAATAAAGTGGATGGTCATATCAAAGGGGTTTTGTCTTTTGGCATTAGACCACATTAAGAACTTAATTTAGCTACTGCAACTCTAAAGCCAAAAAATGACAGGAACAGTCACTCATGGTTGACGAGCCAGACACAAAGATGATGCATGCCGCCAGACGTGGGAACTTTTCAGAAGTAGGAGTCATCAGTGTACTAAAAACTGTGTGACTCATCTGAGCCAAATTTGTTTATTCAATTGTTTTGTAGCAGTCAGGTAAGTCAGTAAATATGTCACAGAGTTTCTCAAATCACAAGTAAATAGAAGCTCAACATAGATATTTAAACTAGATAGTATAACTGTTAGCTTTTTATCAAAATAGCTGCAGTAATAATAATTACCTTAGAAGACACATCAATATTTTACAGATTTTTATTTTTAGGGGAGGTTGGAAGCTGACAATTGTTAAGACATTCACAGAAATATACCATGAAGTATATTCCTGCTTCCTTTGATGCTCTTTCACCCTCAATGTATTTATTTATTTATGTTTAAATAACAAAATTAATTAGTTTGTGGACTCTTTTCAGCCACAACCAAGGCCAGACCTGATACAATTTACAAATCTGTATGTGGGAAGTGCAGTGCTGCTGTTTTCGGAATCAGTAATAGCATTCCAGTTCACGATGACAGGAAAGTCGGTATGCTAAAGAACTAATAACTAGGTGGAAGGTGTATGCAATAATGATATGACAGATGGACGCACAAGCATTTTAACTTGTAAGAGAGGAGGACATTCAACGTAAAATGAAAAGGCTAAAACAACAAAGCAAAGTGACTGCTTTCCACAGTAACCCAGAGGAAGAGCCACTGTAGAGTAATTTTTTACAGACAGAACTGTGCTCTTTATAAATAGTAAGATTCAGGGCAAGTCAGTGTTTATGCTAGGTTTTCAATCCTCTTAAAAATAGATAAATAAATGTGCTCTAGAAGTAAATCTGAATAGACCAAATCCAAAATATTTTAATCCATCTACAGAGTTGTACTGCACTTAATGTAATCAAGAGAACAGCTCAGTATCCCTACATGTTGTTTTAGCAAGGCTAATAATTTTCCTTTAAATATTTTTAGATCCAGGATGTTTCCTAACTGAGATGAGAGTACATTCCATAAGAAGGCCTTATGCATGAACTTTCCTTGCTTTTACTGCAAACTCTAGGAAGTGACAATTTAATGCCATTGTTTTTTCATATGAGGATACGATGGAGTAGAGGTCTTAAGTAAACTATCAAAGGTGTACATAGTAATCTGTCAGCTTAATGCAAAGGATTAAGGCTACATACCACTAACAAGCTTTAGCCTGTAGTTCTGAAATTGATTCCCTCAGCCTACTGTATGACTGTGATCAAGTCACTTAAACAATACTCTCAGGGATACCTCTCAAGTTCTTCGTTCAATAATTGTGAGTAAAGCTAAATATAAAGGAGGAACAAAGGAAAAAATTCAAGGATATTTTTAAATATTAAAGCAATTCACTTAAAAGTTAATAGAATAATAATGGTTGCTACATCAACATGCATTTTCTGAACAATAAGTATGAAAATCTAAGGTATGACATTACTGACTAACTCTATTCCTCAGCAGTTTACCAGAAAATAAAAAAATGTTATGAGGGACAGAGCAAATTTATAAGACAAACATGGGCATAGCTGAGATGTATGTCCCCAGGCCTCCAATGAGAATGAGTCTCAATCCAGTTAGGCAACCTAGTTAACAAATTGTCTTTCTAACTTTCAATAAGGTACCAGTTTAGCGAATGGCATATCAGTGAATACATGCTGTCAAATGTTCTCCTCCATCCAAGATACTGGCAGCAAAACATCAACAGTAACCTTGTACAAGATAACAAGGTGGTACCAGAGAATCTGCATGTGTGGGTTAAGTAAGGTGTTTACAGCCACTGCTCGCAAGCTGGTTGCTGGTATAGTGGATCCCATAGCAGATTATAAAAGCCCATGCCAGTAGTGTAATGATGTGAGGTATTGCCAGCTATGCCAAGAGAAGTAGGGCAATGGGTGTGTAACATATGCAAGCATAGATAGCTGGGGTTTTATAAAGAATTACATATCTTACATATCATTTGTACATCAAACTGATTGGTACAGATGCTTGAGCTGAAAAATGTATTTGTAAAGCTGCTTGTGTTAAAAATGTAGCAACAGTGAGTCCTTCTGGACAGAAAAAGAAATACACTTGTATGTCAGACTGTATACTAACTATTGAAGTTAATGTATCATAGCAGATGATGCTGGAAAAGAAGAGGTTAATATCAGTCTACCTAACTTTGAAAAATAGTTTGGAATTAAATTACTTAATTTAGGCCATAAAGATTGTATCTGACAGTTCTGATTGCAGCCAGAAACAAAATGTCTGTGAAAACAAAGACTAGGAATCCTGCTGTTTTGTCCTAAACAGTGAACTAATTGCTACCCTAGAAGGGTGGAAGTGTTGACATGATTTTTTGGCTTCCGATTGCTATAACACATCTTATCAAAGCTCTGTCTGTGTGCATGGTAATCTCCAAACTCTGGACCCTACCCAGTTTGGATTTGTAAAAGGCAGATCGTGTCTCCTAAACCTGATTGACTTCTTTGAAGCAGTCACCAAAGCCATAGATGAGGGTAAAATGGTTCACACAGCTTATCTAGATCTCGCCAAGGCTTTCGACACCATCCCCCACTCTGGAATTATAGATAAGCTCACTAAACTAGGTATAAATCCCTATGTCACAAGATGGGTTGCCAACTGGCTCACAGACAGAACTCACACTGTGAAAGTAGCAGATTCCAAATCCGACTTCAGGCCAGTGACAAGTGGAGTACCGCAGGGTTCAGTCCTGGGTCCTCTCCTGTTTAGTATCTACTTCTCTGAAGTGCAGGCTAACACAGAAGATCTTTGGCTAACAAAGTTTGCAGATGACTGCAAACTAGGAGCCATAATCGAAACTCCTAACGATGTGGACAAACTACAAAAGGGCCTCACTGAGACAGATACCTGGTGTCAAAGCCATGGCCTGAAGCTCAATGCCAAAAAGTGTATTGTCATCCCCTTTGGTAAAAATTCTGTACCCATGAACTACCACATAGCTGGTAGTCTACTTAATGCCAAAAATGTGATAAGAGACCTTGGGACACAGGTAGTCTCTCCTCTGATAATCACATTGCCACAGTGGTCAGGAAATCCTTCTACGTGGCTCATCTCATCACAAAAGGATTCTCATCCAGAAAAAAAGAGGTCATTGTTCCCCTCTACTCATCACTCATTAGACCCATTATAGAGTACAATGCCCCTTTTGGTATGTACCTCACAAGAAATCTACAACAACTGGAAAGACCACAGAAATACCTCACAAAGAGGATTACTGGCCTCAAACAGATGCCCTACGCAGACCGTCTCAAAACACTACAGCTTTACTCCATCGCATATCGCCTACTCAGGGGCGATCTCTGCCTAACATACAAAGCTATGTCAAACCCAGAGCTGTTGGACATGCTCCACTTAAAGAAATCCCAATCCCTCCGAGCTACACGCTCTAGGGACCTAAATCTTGTCACCGCAATAAACAGAAGATGCTGGAGGGATAGATTCCTGTCCCAGAGACTTCCCATACTCTGGAACAGACTACCTATCTATGTCAAACAGAGCTCCTTATTAACACTCTCCAAGAAAAATCTTGATGATTGGATGGGAAATGGGAAATTCACCCCAGGGATCACTTCTGTGGCTCTGCTCGGCAGGGGCACAGGAAAATAATTTTCTTGGGTGGCCAGGGTACATTTTTTGGCTAGGCTTATATAGGCCCTAGGGCCAATAGCCTAGTACCTACCTATGAACCTATGATATGTGTGAGATTCTGGTTCAGTTTGTAGTAAAGGGGGTAGTATGGAGCCAGAAGTCAGATAGCCAGATGTATGTGATGTCATTCTGTTATCCATCACTGAAATTATGTTTTAATACTAGATGAGACAGAAGTCTCAAAAGCAGTCTGTTTTTGGAAACTGACATAGAAGGATCACTCACCTACTTCATCTTGCCTTGCTCTAGTAAGTGACCAGGGAATAGTAATTCTTTAGATCAGTCAAGAAAATATAGTGAGATTAGTTAAGTACTGTTTTTCTGTATATGTGTTCATCTATTCATCTGTGTTATTTTAATATTTTCTGTGACTGAAACTCTGGTGTTTATTGTAAATAGATATTTCACATTTTCATGTTCTTTTATTACTTATTATTAAATATATTTAAACCTTTCATTGTGGCTGGTCCTTTAGGGAATACTTTAACTTTTGAGAGTACTCATATCTATTTGGCAACTCTGTGGCCACTCCTGAAGGCCTTACTGCATTGGTCAAACTATATCATTTATATTAATTTGACTCAGTATAATTGGGTCCCTTTATAAGAACCTTAGAGTAGCTGGCTTTGGAGTGTATGGTAGCAGTGTAACTACCTTAAAGTCTGGGCAGAACGGGGCATAGCTGGTAAATCTGTGACAGACTTTCCCAGGTGTGTGTGTGTGTGTGTGTGTGTGTGTGTGTGTGTGTGTGTGTGTGTGTGTGTGTGTGTGTGTGTGTGTGTGTGTGTGTGTGTGTGTGTGTGTGTGTGTGTGTGTGTGTGTGTATCAAAATCAAATCACAAAGAGTGTGTGTGTCAGCTGCTTGGAGCAGGGACACAAAGCACTGGTTTCACAAAGAAGGTGCTGGAGGACTTGGCTTAGATACTCAGCTGAAGACTCAACTGTACAGCTGTGCCAGTGTGGAGTCTTATTGGGGGCCTGGAGAGAGAGAGAGAGAGAGAGAGAGAGAGAGAGAGAGAGAGAGAGAGAGAGAGAAACAAGCTCCTGGACTGAATGTGTTCCCTCTGTGCCCTTAAGGAAAATTGTGCTTGATACAGAGAGCTACATCTGCAAATACTGTGTGTATTTATTTTTATTCTGAGTGAATGTCCCTCTCCAGTGTCAGTGGAGTGGATTCAGGCTTCTTGACTACTGGATCAGAGAGGGTACATCACAAGTAGTTCAGATCCTGCAAAGTTCTACCGATTTTTCTCTTTTTTATATTTGTGTGTAAACGGAGCTGTGGATTAATTTGATAAAATGATCACAGTCTGGAGATTTGATTTTGATTTTTTGTTCTATGGTTACCAGATTCGGCACTTTTGTGCTGCTTGTTACATTTGCTGCTAAAGGGACTCTGTGTTGCTGATTTTGCTGTTGTTCTTTCTTTGTGTACCTACATTAGTATTTATTATTTTCTTTTTCTTCTGATCAGTGGTTAGGAAGTGTGTTTCATACTCATTACACAATATTCTCCTACCAATATCTTGGATGATCATAGAGAAGGACTTTCAACATCATATGTTCACTTTACTAGACCAGTACTCAACTGAAAGTTAGGTTTTCTAACAAACATATAACATAAAATAAAAATATAATCTTATTAAAAGGTAGGTAAAACATAGTGTGGAAACTGTGAAGAGGTTGACACCTGTATTATAACAGATGCTATCTTTTCACAGCTTAAATTCACCTCTCTTGAGTAAGTCTGGATGTCAAGACATTCATTCTCCTTGGAAACCCATCTTCAATTGTCTACTAAACTAATATTTGCACCCTCCCCCAATCTCCTACCTCTGACAGAGGATAAATACAGGCTCTTTAGTTTAGAGTGACAAATATAATTAGGACAGGTCTCTCATAATTTTGACAAAATTCCATTGAATCCCAGAGCCACAAGAAGGGCAGGGAGGAAAAGGCTTTTACCCTGAGATGCCAGCTTGTAGGAGCCATCAATCACTGTATTATTTATATATTCAAACATTTTTATATAAGAAGATGACAAGCTTACTTTTTCTACCTTCTTCCCATACTCTTTCAATATTCCTGAAATAACCTGGATCCTTGTCCTTATGTTTTTCTGTCATGCTACAAGCAATCATGTCCCAAACATTTGAAGGCCACTATCTGGAAGCCAGTGACTTGAGCATCTTGTACTTTGTACACGCTGCCACTCACACTCAAACCTGAATATGGGTTCAGGCAAGCAGCTCCCACACCTTACCTGTATACATTATTTGAGTTCAAGCTAGGCAAATGCAACTACAGTAGGGAGGGAATAAGAGAGAGTAAAAGTATAGAGTAAGGCAGCAACTGGGAAGGAGGTTCAGATTTGGAAGCATGAGAGAGATTTTAGGATTATGGAGCAGGAGGGGAATTTAGGGTTAGCAAGTGGGAGGGGGAATTTACGGTTGGGGAGTGAGAAGGGAGCTTTAAGGACTGGAAGCTGGAGGAGTATTTTAGGGTTAGGGAGGGGGATGGAAGTTTAGGGTTAGGGAGCATCAGAAGAGTTTTAGGTTTAAGGAGAGAAGAGAGTTTAGGATTAGGGAGCAAGAAGAGAGTTTAAGATTAGGGAGTGACTGAATTTAAGATTAGGGAGTGACTGGGGTTCTGAGGTTTAGGGAAGTGGGTTGGAGTTTTAAATTTAGGGAGTCGCTTGTTTTTTTCAAGCAGATGGCAGCAAACAAGTATGTCAAGAGCTACTGACATGCAAGTACTTGTAGTATGTCCATTTTGTTTTGACTAAAACATTCTGACTGCCTTCTGATTGGTCAGTCTTCATGCTTAGATTTTATAACAATTAAGCTGCCTTATAACTTACCTAGCTGCTTTCCCCAGCAGTGTGTCTAAGACAATGTGTTGCATGAACAGATACATATTTTATTCCTACAAGCACTGCACTAAAGCAAATGAGAGGTTGCCAAGGTGTTAGTTTTATATTCTGGCAGAAATTTATATTTACATTTACATTAATCATAAAAATTATCTATTCCTTATAAGCGTAGGTTTATCTTTCACTTGTTAAAAAAATAAACTTTTTGAAAGGAAGCAAATACATGTTCTTTGCAGATACTCTTTATAAAATATTTAAAGATGTCCTAGATTAGACTCAAGATTCTTCATACCTTTTCTTCCAAAGTCTGACCTCTTTTCGTGCTGTACTGCACAAATTGACTTCTGAAGTTAGGTAGACAGTTGTTGTACATGCTACATGGCACTACCAGGTGACAAATTTTTATTTTATTTTTTTAATTTGTGAAACTTTTTTTTCAAGCTTTCCAAAGTAATTATATAAGTATATTGGGCGGCGCAGTGGTGCAGCGGTTAATGCTGTCACCTCACAGCAAGAGGTTCTCTGGTTCGATTCTCGGCTAGGGTGCCTTCTGTGTGGAGTTTGCATGTTCTCCCTGTGTTCGCGTGGGTTTCCTCCGGGTACTCTGGTTTCCTCCCACATTCTAAAAACATGCTTCTGGAGCATTTCTCCCCGGGCCTCCACTAAAAACAGGATCTGTGGAACCTAGTCGGACTTTCCCGGTCAACAAATGTTAAATAAATGTTAAATGTTAAATAAATAAAATAAATAATTATAAGGTCAGCAGACACAGAGAAACATTGTCCTAATGAAGATTTAGTTTTGGCTTGCTTCACACCGTGTTTGCTATTTGGAGGAGTCCTAGTTTTACTATTGTTAGGAAATATTGTGCATTAAAGCAATCTGCTCACTGTCCTCTTTCTGTGTAGTCTGATTAAATCTTCTTTTTGTTATGTTTTTATATGTTTATTAAATTTCTATGTTGTAGATAGTGACATAGGTATACATACAATAGAAAAGAAAACAAACCGTAGTAAACCTTTTCATTTTCATGCATTATATATGTTTTCTTTTAACAATTCTCATCCAGTTCTTTATTATATAAATCACACAATTCTAAGCTTCCTTTAAACCTCACTCCTCCTCCTGAACATTATTCTGCATATATTTTTCCCACAAATTCCATTTATTTTTATGTAGTTTGCTCCTTCTCATTTCTAAAGATTCCATCTTCAGTTCTTTTTATTGCCTTTACAATATTCATTACTTCAACTACAGTTCACTTACAGTTTTATTTACATTTTGTAGCAATTTTGTTTTTGTAACCATTAGCATTAAACCTAGTAAGACCTTACCATGTATAGGCAATTCAGATCCTATAACCCATCTCAAACAAATAATTTCTTTAATTACTTTTGAAAGCAGTTTTATTGGTTTTAACATACAAACAAATTGACCAAACCAGAGGGATTTTAATTTTTAACACTGTGATGTATAGGTATGTAAAGAGGACCATAGACTTAGTTATAGTAAAATGATCTGTAAATATAGCCTGTAAAAAGTTATTTACATTTTCCCAATAACATTTTAATTCAATACAATCATAAAACATATGAGTCCAATAAGCATTTTTCTCTAGTTTACATCTTTTACATAAATTATCTTTTTGTTAATCTTACTCATAATAAGTGGTGTATAAAATTACCTATATATGAATTTCCATGTGTATAACTTCCATTTAAGTGAAGAAGTTGTTTTGCTAGCTGATTTTAGTATTTTTTTATTTTGATCAATAGGTTGTTCATTATTAATAGAAGTGAAGTAATTCCATAAACTTTCTGGGCAACTATATGTTTCTTCTCTAATAATCCTATATATCTTTGATAGTTTACCTTTAGGTGAAGTTTTATGTTGAATATTTAATGTTAGATAACTCAGCAACAATGGAACAGATTCTTTGTTTGTAGGCGATATTAGGTCAAACTTATTTAAAAGGAATTGTCTGTATGCTTGTATTTCTAGCCAGAGATTGCTATCTAGTTCATATTCTTGAATTATGTTGTATATTGTTTTTATTTTATTATTCACCATCATCTGATACCAGTATATTATTTTTTTCTTTGAATAATATTGTTTTATTGGGATCAGATGAGATACAATTCCTTGTGTATAGGCCATAGGATATAAAAGGAAAGACTATTCTTTATATAGTGGATATTTATACATAAAATTTCTATAATTATTTATAAGAGTTGAAATATAACTAGTTGTATGTTTTGGTGTAACAATTATTGTGAAGAGATCTTTTAGTATCCAAAAAAGGGGATTATTTAATTTGTAATGCTGAGGTCTAATGAATATATCCATAGATATTGCTTCCCAGTATTTTTTTCATTTAGCTGAATACATAGAGTCCACTAATAGGGATATTGTTTTAATAATAGAAGAAACTGAATATAGATCCAAGTCGGGGAAGGCTATCCCATTTTTAGACCAGCTTCTTATATGATATTTTAAAGATACTCTAGGTTTGTTTGGAAACCATAAAAATCTTAACATCATTGAGTTTAGTTTTTTAACTATTGGTCTTAGTGGGAGTAGTGAAATTGATTGAATGATATATAGTATTTTTGGAAGAATAGTCATTTTAATTATTGATAGTCTTTCTTCCATTGTAAAGAAGATTTTATTCCACTTTGCTATAAGGGATTGAACATTTTTAAGGGTATTATTATAATTGAGGTGTACTATATTTTTAATATCTTTGGCTAATATTATCCCTTAATATGTTATCTGTTCAAAATTAGGTATAGATGTATGGTATTTTTTTCTACTTTGTTATTAATAGGGTAAATAGGAAGTATGTTTGTTTTGTCATTATTGAAAGTGAAGCCTGATATTTTTTGAAAACCGTCCATAGAATCAAATAGGGCAGAAATATGTGATATATTCCCATTTAGTTTAATGAGAGCATCATCAGTAAAGAGTTGTATTTTAGATGAGTGATCAGAATTTATGTTAAAGCCTTCAATGTCTTTATTTACTCTTTTGACATTAGCCTATGGTTCCATTATTAAGGTAAATAACAAGGGAGAAAGAAGACAACCTTGTTTAGTTCCTTTTAAAACTGGAATATTTTGTGATATATATGTACCTGTTTTTATATACGCTTGAGTACCTTTATAGAGATATGTAATTAGATTTACAAAATTATCTGAGAAATTCAAGCTTTTAAGTAATATAAACAAGTAATCTCAATTCACAAAGTCAAAAGCAAAATTTATATCTAAACTTATTAAAGTTGTCTTTTTTTCTTATTTGAGTAATCTATTAGGGTTAATGTTCTTTTTATATTATTAAATGCATTTCTATTAATTATTAACCTATCAGCATAAGGGCGGCCACGGTGGTGCAGTGGTTAGCATTGCCGCCTCACAGCAAGAGGTTCTCTGGTTCGATCCTCGGCTGGGGTGCCTTCTGTGCGGAGTCTGCATGTCCTCCCTGTGGTCGCGTGGGTTTCCTCCCTCCCACATCCCAAAGACATGCTGCAGGTGGTTTGGACACTCTAAATTGGCCCTAGGTGTGCATGTGTGTGTGCCTTCTGTGGAAGGTTGGGCGCCGGGCTGGCAACTCGACACTGTAAAACTTCACTGCCAATTAATGTGCGGACATGGTGATCCGCTGTGGCGACCCCTAACCGGGAAAAGCCGAAAGAAGAAGAAGATTAACCTATCAGCATAAATGTTCATAAACATTTTATAGTCAGCATTCAATAAAATAATGGGTCTTTATGAGGAGCATTTATTTGGGTCTTTATTGGGTTTTATTATAGGTGCAATAAATGTATATTCCCACGAAGGGGGACTTATAGATTCGATCTGGGTTGTCAAAAAGACCTCTTGTAATAAAAATAGAGCATTTCTAGGCATAATTTTATATATTTCCGGAATGATTCCATCATTCTCTGGTGCTTTATTTAATTTAAGTTTATTAATTTGAATTTGGATATATGTATATGTAATATGTCTGTCTATTAAATCTACTTGTTTATTAAGATATTTGTGTTTTTGTTTATAAATTCTTTTATGTTTTCATTGTGATTAATTTTATGAAAGTACTCCCTGGATTCTTCTAATATGTCTTGTATGTTATAAACATTCCTATTTTCTTAGTTGAAAAGAGCTCTTTAATATGATTGTATTTACTAAGTCTTTTATTTTTATTTTTGAGCTTATTTGAGTATTTAGGACAATCTGAAAAAGCAAGACATTTCTATTTTTCCAGACTTATCATAGTTTTGTGATTAAGAATTTCTAAGTATTTATTGTTTAATCCACTGATTTTCTCCTTTATGTCCTTATTTGTGTTATTGTCTTTATGGATAAGTTTAAGATTATCTAATTCGTTCTGTAGCTCCTGCAGATCTTTGTCCGGGATTTCCTTTTATTACTGTACCATTTAGTTATTTTCCCATATAAATATGCTTTTAAGGCATCCCAGATATCTATAAGTGATGTATCTGATGTGGTGTTGAATTCAATAAAATTTTGTATTTCATTAGTTATAAATTCTTTAAATTCTTGTAATTTGGTAATATAAGCTGGTATTCTTCTAAACTGCATGTTGAATGTTGAGCTAATAGTTATAGAATTATGATCAGATAACGGACAACATATAATCATAGATTTAGTTAGGTCATTAGTTAATTGGTTAGAAATAAGGACTCTGTCTATTTTAGAATAAGAACCATGTCTGTTGGAGAAAAAAGAATAGGGTAATGTTTTGGGTCTGCTTGATTATTGATATCTTTTAGATGAAACGAATTCATAAAGTATTTTAAATGTTTGGCCTGAGATGTTATCTTCCTTTTACTCAAAACACTAGTTTCATTTTTATTAAGGATACAGTTAAAATCACCTGCTATTATAATGTGTCCTTTAGAGAGGAGAACTATTTGATTTAAGTGATTTGATTTAAGTGATTTTTAACTGTATTAGTTCCTATGCCTGATATCCAGTAAAGACTAACCAAGGTGAAGATTTTTCTATTTATTTCCACTATAACTGAACAAAACATTCCTTTATCATCTTGATATGTGTTTATAATTTTGGGAATAGGTAATGATTTGTTCCATAGAATGGCTACACCTCTTTTTTTCTGTGAATGTTCAGAACTAGAGAAGATAATAAACTTATCTGTGTCCAATTTAGATATATCTTTTTCAGAAGATGTTTCCTGTAAGAAAATGAAATCAGATTTGGGTAAATTCAAGTATCTAAATAAACTTCCTCTTTTACATGGATAATTTAAACCATTCATTTTAACAGAGATACCTTTCAAAAGAACCATTTTATCCATGTAACAATACTGACATAGTTCTCTAATTCAAAATCAATTAGTTTTCTCTTACCTTTTTTTAAATTTCCCTCTATTATAGATTGATTTAAGTCTTTTCTTCATGTATGGGGTTGTTTTGTGTATATAATATACTTTAAGTATGTTCAAAGTTGGAAACTTGTGTATATTTAACATAGTGGATGTCTTGAAAAGGCCTTTATTATAACAATAAATTAATTGCATAACCTTAAAAACAAAACCCGCACCCTGCCTGAAGTTTTAAACTCCCAAATTGAGTAGCATCAACCACTCAAATTAGCCACCCTATGTATAACAGCAGTATTTCAGCTTCCACTATATATATATATATATATATATATATATATATATATATATATATATATCGGTTCATAGGTAGGTACTAGGCTATCGGCCCTAGGGCCCATACAAGCCTAGCCAAAAAATGTACCCTGGCTTTTGCCACCCAAGAAAATTATTTTCCTGTGCCCCTGCCGAGCAGAGCCACAGAAGTGATCCCTAGGGTGAATTTCCCATTTCCCATCCAATCATCAAGATTTTTCTTGAAGAGTGCTAATGAGGAGCTCTGTTTGACATAGATAGGTAGTCTGTTCCAGAGTATGGGAAGTCTCTGGGACAGGAATCTATCCCTCCAGCATGTTCTGTTTATTGTGGTGACAAGGTTTAGGTCCCTAGAGCGTGTAGCTCGGAGGGATTGGGATTTCTTTAAGTGGAGCATGTCCAACAGCTCTGGGTTTGACATAGCTTTGTATGTTAGGCAGAGATCTCCCCTGAGTAGGCGATATGCAATGGAGTAAAGCTGTAGTTTTTTGAGATGGTCTGCGTAGGGCATCTGTTTGAGCCCAGTAATCCTCTTTGTGAGGTATTTCTGTGGTCTTTTCAGTTGTTGTAGATGTCTTGTGAGGTACATACCAAAAGGGGCGTTGTACTCTATAATGGGTCTAATGAGTGATGAGTAGAGGGGAACAATGACCTTTTTTTTCCTGGATGAGGATCCTTTTGGGATGAGATGAGCCACATAGAAAGATTTCCTGACCACTGTGGCGATGTGATTATCAAAGGAGAGACTACTGTCCACCTGTGTCCCAAGGTCTCTTATCACATTTTCGGCATTAAGTAGACTACCAGCTATGTGGCAGTTCATGGGTACAGAGTTTTTACCAAAGGGGATGACAATACACTTTTTGGCATTGAGCTTCAGGCCATGGCTTTGACACCAGGTATCTGTCTCAGTGAGGCCTTTTTGGTGTTTGTCCACATCATTAGGAGTTTCGATTATGGCTCCTAGTTTGCAGACATCTGCAAACTTTGTTAGCGAAAGACCTTCTGTGTTGGCCTGCACTTCAGAGAAGTAGATACCAAACAGGAGAGGACCCAGGACTGAACCCTGTGGTACTCCACTTGTCACTGGTCTGATGTCGGATTTGGAATCCGCTACTTTCACAGTGTGGGTTCTGTCCATGAACCAGTTGGCAACCCATCTTGTGACATAGGGATTTATACCTAGTTTAGTGAGCTTATCTATAATTCTGGAGTGGGGGATGGTATCGAAAGCCTTGGCGAGATCTAGATAAGCTGTGTTTACCCTCATCTATGGCTTTGGTGACTGCTTCAAAGAAGTCAATCAGGTTTAGGAGACATGATCTGCCTTTTACAAATCCAAACTGTGTAGGGTCCAGAGTTTGGAGATTACCAATGTCTTTGCTTATGAGTTCCATGATGATACGTTCCATGGCCTTGCAGACCAGGCTCGTCAGGCTAATGGGGCGGTAGTTCCTGGGGTCCATCGTGGCTCCCCCTTTGTGGAGTGGGATAACCATCGCAGTGCGCCATTCAGTGGGTACAAAGCCTGAGGTGAAGCTATGATTGAACATGGTACTTAGGTAGGGTGCCAGTTCATTCTGTAGTTCATGTAGAATGCAGCCTGGGATATTGTCAGGTCCCATGGATACTGTGTTCTTGGCTTTGGAGAGTGTGTTTTTTACCTGTGCAGCCGTGATTATAGGAACTTTGCATTCTTCCGGTATAGAGATGGGCCCTCTAGGGGGTGAGAGCGGGGTAAAGTTATATATATTAATATATATATATATTAAGTAATTACTTCTATACTTTTCATTTTCATCTATCTTTTAATTGACCTTACTTATTAATAAATGACTCATCAGCCTATATACTTATCTTAAAGAATAATATATATTGATTAATGTGTAAACAAAGAATAAATGTTATTGTCTAAAATGTTATGTTATGTTTAGTGTCCTTAATCCATTCATATATATTAAAAATTTCCGTGCATTAAAATTTTGTCTAACTCAAATATTCTTTTCTAAATTAGTGCATATATTCAGCAGGAACAGATATTAAAACAAACATGTTAATAAAATGATTCTTAATTTCTACGAATAGTCTATCATAAAAATGAAATAGGTTAAGAAATATGATCTTGTATAGTTTGTAATTCATTAAATTCAAGTATTAACAAAATTATTATTAAATATAAGGATAAATGCATAAGATTTTATTCCTAGAAATATAGAATTAAACACTGAATAGTCTCACTAGACATTTTACACATCCTCAAGTATATACACCATCTTGAATGTTAGCAATCTTGACTCTAAATCAATATTAATCAAATAACTTTATTAAAAGTTAAATGTCACAAGCGCTTTCACCCTGACTCAATTGCAGGGCTTTTTCAAGTGTGTAAAAAGCCCTGCAACTGAGTCAGGGTGAAAGCGCTTGTGACATTTAACTTTTAATAAAGCTCCCTTGGACTACCATCCTTGCATGCCATCTGGACCATTTTCCTGGGACTTGCAATTTAGTTTATGGTCTTTGCCTGTTTTTTTATTATTACTTAATCAAATAACTCATAAGTTATGTAACAATTGTTATACAATCAGAAGAGTCAGATGAACAATAATTAACTATTTTCATCAAATATGCATTTTGTTCAATGTACACAAGTATGTGCAATCATTTTACATATGCATCAACAAAAGGATTTAAGGACACAATATTGTGATTGTTTTCCCTGAGAAAAAACAAATATTATACTGCTTTGTTTTTATTTAATATTTATTTTAACAAAAACTAGCCTTAAATGCAATTATTTTTTTAAAAGAGAAAAGTAAAATGTTTTCGATAATATATTGTGGCTTTTCTAAATAAGTTTGTAAGTATAACATTTTTTTTCTTTATTTCTCATCTGCGATGGTTTCTCTTCCTGGTTCTGCATGCCCTGATGTCTCCTTGTTGCATTTACGTGTCATGCAAGTTCAAAGTTCAAGATGCAGCTCAACACAGTTTCTGTACGTCTGTGAGGTGAAGTAAAGGCTTTATCAGCTAGTGGAAATGTTTCTCGAGACTGTAGAGACCCAAACTGCCTTTCTAAATGGTTCTAGTGGGAAAAAACTGTAAGCAATCTTTATTTCCACTTATTTAACTCTTCTTCACTTTTCCTTGCCTATGATGCATGAGCCATGTAATAGGCATCGCAAAGTGCCTACCCAAACAAAGTAGTTCATTCATTTCTATGGTATATTTTATACTACCAATAATATTAAAATATTAATAACATATTGTGAAGCAGCCTATACTATTTACATGACACCTGTAACCATAAATGCCATGTCATAAACATTTAATTTCACCCCATTTTTTTAAATGACTGCATTAATACCTGTAGATATATATGAAAAGCCATATAACAGAAAAATAATGTAATATATTTACAAAAGGAGATAGCATTAAACAGTATAACTAACCTTCTTTTTTGTCTTCATTTTCCCGAATATGTAAATCAGATATAAAGAGTGTCCTTACTGTTAACATTCAATATTTGTTTGTTTTGCAAGATTCCAAGAGCCATAGATGGATATTTGGGTATAAAAATTTGATTGACAATTAAATATGACAGAGGAAAAGTTTAAGTTATTGTTTGTTTTTCAGTCTCTTCTGTTTTTCAGTTGTTTTCCAAGATGTGCCAATTGCCATTCTCTTCAAAGATGGGCTAGCCCATTCCATCTCCTCTATTTTATCCAGTATTTTGTGTTTTTTGACATATGCCAATGCAAAGTCTAAATCTTCAAATATTTTAGGACCATCTGGTAGAAAGATTTTCAGTTTAGAAGGAGAAAGGAGATGTGTTTTAAACTGAGCTTTCTTTATTTCTTTGATTAGTGGCAGAAATATTCTCCTTTTTGCTATATCCACAGAAGAGTAATCATTATCAAAGTGTTCTACAGTTTCATTAACTTTTATAGGTGCTTTTGCCCATGCAGTCTTTAATACCATTTCTTTATCATAGGATGAAAGAAATCTGATAATTACTGATTTAGGTGTATTTTTATTAGTATTAGAGGAAGCTAAGGACCTATGAGCTCTTTCTATACCGGAAGATAAAGCTTCAGGTAAGTCAAGAGTTTTAGGTAGCCGTGAGGTTAAAAAACGTACCATGTTGTTGCCTTCGATATTTTCTGCCAGCCCAAAGATCCTAATATTGTTACTTCAAGACCTATTTTCCAGATCATCGAGTATGGATTGTAGGAGAGTGTTTTGTTTAAGTAGAAATTCTATATTATTTTCTCCTTCTTTTATTCTGCTGTCCATATCATTTAGTGCTTCCTCTATACCAGTTATCTGTGCTTTCTGTTGTTGTAAATCTTTATGAAGTAAGTCCATTTGTTTTGAACTTTTCTCTTTAAAACTGTCTATCTTTGAGTCTATTTTTTTCAATTTTGGTTGTTAAGTCCTGCATATTTGTCAGTAAGGTTTGTAATTCCTTTTTGAGGATGGTTTCTTGGTTATTAGCTTTTGAGCAGCTCATTCTGATGATTTCTGATGAGTGAAGTAATCCCAAGAGATTTTTGACAAGAAAATTTGTCCAAATCAATTCTTTTTTTGATATTATCCTAAAGGATGTTGTCCAAAAACAGAATATGTAAGAAAAGAATCCATAGGATAACTCAAATATCAAAAATTCCTGGCTTAAGTAATTATCTTAGTGGAGCTGAAAAAATCCGCTGCTATCCAGATCTCATCTTGGCCACACACACCCATTTCCTTAGTTGCAGTTATTTGCTTCCTCAACATTTCTGACAAATTACTCTGTAAGGATTTTTTTTAAATCTGCCAGCTCATTACATTCCAATTTCCAATTCTCTTTCTCTATCCTTTCAAGCCTCCATCATTTGCTTTCTACCTAAGGCAAATTTCTCTGAAGTTTGCTTTCTTCAAGTTTCAGAGGAACACTACACTAAAGTCATTAACAAATCATAGGATTAGTATTCTGTAAATCAGATTTTGCATGAAATTACCTACCACACAAGTATTTCAATGAACCAGAAATCAGCTCTTGGAAAGAAACACAGCATAGTGTTATTGTAAGTCTCTGGTTGCACAGTCCTGGGAATGAGGCCCATTTTCCCAAAATTCTAAAACATTAAAGTTTTATTTAATAAGGGTGAGAGTGGATCTGTATGGATGACTGCAGCACTGCAAAAACAGTGGTTGCTAAGATATATATTAAAGCTGTTTGCCAGTTGTTTCACTAAGTATTGTTCATCAAGCTGCAGTTTGTCTAACTTAATGTTATGTATGTTGCATGTGCTGTATGTAATTTGTATGTGTGTAATTGTCATCTCATTATTGAGCCTGATGCATGTAATTTCAATTAGGTTACCCTTGTGGAGTCTAATGACAATAAAGTTCACTCTGACTTTGATTTTGAATTTGCCAGAAAATAATTTGTTGAATTACATCTCTTGTTGTTCCGTCATTTAGTCAAGTCTGACTCTTCATGACCTAAAGGATTTTAACATACCAGGCCTGTCTGTCAACTGCTTCTTGAAATTTGTTCACAGTCATATTCAGTACTTCATTAATGTTGTCTATCCATCTTAACCTTTAGCACAGAAGCATAGCTAGGGTGGAGAGAAGAGGGCAGCAACCCTGGGCAGGAAGTGTTAGGGAGTGCAATCATGTGATGCCGATCGACTAGTAGTGTAGTGTCAACATTTATTTATTTACGTACGTGGATTCCAATATTGCTTTTTATTTGCTTATTTTGCTGTTAGGATAAAAGCAGATCCTTCAGTGCTTTATGTATTGTGTAAGCAACTGGGCAAGTGGTTTGCTTGGTGAATGGCACCAGGCACTGCAGCTCTTCCTTTGCCCTTGATCTTTCCCAGCATCAGTGTCCTCTCTAGTGAATCCTGCCTTTGCATTACATGGCAAAGTATTCAAGTTTTAGTTTTGATATCAGACTTCCCCATGAACTATTTCTGTTTATTTACTTGAACACTGACTAATTTGATCTTTTTGCAGTTCACAGAGTACGCAGACATTTTCTCCAGCTCAAAAGCATTGATATTTCCAGTGCACAACCTTACTAGCAGTCCAGCTGTTACAGCCATATGTTACTCCTGGAAAAACAGGATAATATGAATATAAATATAAAGTATTGATACTTGCAAAACCTATGAATACCATCCTAAGCAAAACTACTACACTACACTACAGTAAAACTCCAAAAACAATTTTGGTTAATAATAAATAAAGTCATACAACCTGACAAAAAATCACAGAAATGCCTTTTCATGGATAAAACAAACTATTATATGGCATGCAGATTTAATTCATACTCCTTAAATGTTGCCATCTCTCTTAATAAACCCAACACATGCAATATATAAGTAACTTCTGTGGTGGTGTTTGTGTTAAGTACTGTTTCCTCTAGATTACATAGCTCAGTAAGAAGGGGCTCTAATCTTACAGCAGCCAACATTTATGCTATAGGGAGGTTGGCATAATGGTTAAGGTGCTTACCTTACAAACACAAAGTACAGTGTTTGAGTTTCACATGTGGTAATTGGCCAGGCTTGAAATAACCCTCAAAGGCAGTTAGCCTATTATGAACCTATGATGAACAGGTCTGCCATCTTTCACTGAGGCAAAAACTGGGCAAAACCCAACCCGTTATTCTACATCAATTTCCATGTCCATTTTGTGAAGTAAATGGGCATATCAGTGAGAAGTGGAATAGCATTATTTTAAGGTTTTCTCAAACTTGATCACATCTCAATAAAGTAATCCTTTTGTTACCAAAACAAAAAAAACAGCCTGCGGGAGAATTTTTACAAACTCTGACATCCTGCTTGTACTGCCAGATAGAAGACAAGGGCTTGTGCAGAGATTTCTGGACTACTGACAATTGTTTGGATTTCTAAATAGTCTAAGGAAAAAAATTGATAGGTGACAACCCTAACAGGTAAGTGACATTGACAGTTTCATACTCCCTTTGTCACTTCCTACAACCCCTGCCACAAAAAAAAAAACAAAAAAAAAAACAAATATTTAAAAACTTGAATCCACTTCTCTTGCAGCTAATTGTCTACCAGTAGGATACCTTAGAATGGCAGTAGAAGCCACTGTATACCCAGTATCTAAGCTTGTGAAAAACTTTCTGTAAGATGCTGTGGTCCCCAAACTCTAGAAATAATCCTACATTATCCCTTTACATAAAGGTGGTAAAGCTCTTGAACTATCAAGATATCCAACTCGTCAAACTGGTCATCTTGTCCCATCCATCAAAAATAACTGAAAAACATGTTCTCCTACAACTGATCAACAACTTAAGAGAGAACAAGTTATCTTCTACAACACAGTATACACTTAGGCCAGACCATAGTACACAAACAACACTACTAACTTTTATAAACTATATTTGTGAAAGGCAAATACAAGATGAAATAGCTACATCTGTGTTTATAGGCTGATCAAAATCATTTGATACAGTTTCATATGCCATGCTATGATGGACTCAAGGAACTGGGCCTCATTAGCAGTCCAGTCATATGGTTTAAATGTTACCTTAGCCACAGTACACAGTGTGTACACCAAACTGATAAGCTGTCACCTCCTCAGCAAATAACGGCAGGTATGCCACAGGGTTCAGTATTAGGGCCTTTATTTCATAATATATTTATAAATAAAATGCATAAGCCCCTCACCCAGAAAATCTAATCCAGTATGCAGATGCCTCAACACTAATATTTGCAGCCTCTTCAGCTGATCACCTCCAAGATGACTAACATCATACTTTTACAGAAACTGAAAATTAAGTTAAGCAATCTAAACTACCCCGAAATCAAAATAAAACTAAACTAATGATATTGTCTTCTTCAACCAAACTACTGCAACTTAATATTATCTGTTAATAATACTAGAAAAGAGTTAGTACAAAATACAAGACTACTGGAAATAATAATTGTCCATGGTATAAGATGTGATCAGCACATCCAACATGCAATTAAGAAAATCAGCCATAAACTAGGAGGATTTGAAAAGTCAAATAAGTCTTATTAGAACATGCACTTAAGTCCATAACCCAAGCCTTTCTATTCTCTAGTCTCCTACATGCCTCATCAATTTTCACTAAACTACAGTACTCTTAGCCAGGGCTTTTTTGTGATAGTATGTATGGGTACAGTGTACCTGCACCTGGGCTGCGGTCCAGGCATCGACTACATATTCAAGGTTGATTAAATTTCTCTTAATTAAAAAAAAAAAATTACATTTTCTTTAAGGGCATTCTTCAAGAATGCCCTTTGTGTCTGGTCGCGCAGATACAACACGTGCTTGCAACCTGTTTTCATCTTCTGCATCTGTTGAACTGATTGCTTGCATCTTTGTCTTCCACGGATATGGAATTTGAATTCCTGAAGATGTTGGACTGCAGACCATGAATGGACAACTGAGACGTAGGGGTGTGTGTGTGTGTGTGTGTGTGTGCGTGTGTGTGTGTGTGTGTGTGCGTTTGTAATAAGTAGGTAGGTGTGTGTGTGTGTGTGTGTGTGTGTGTGTGTGTGTGTGTGTGTAAGAGGGAGGTAGGTGTGTGTGTGTGTGTGTGTATGTAAGAGGGAGGTAGGTGTGTGTGTGTGTGTAAGAGGGAGGCAGGGATGTGTGTGAGTGTGTGTGTATAAGAGGGAGGTAAGGGTGTGTGTGTGTGTGTGTGTGTGTGTGTGTGTGTGTGTGTGTGTACATGTGTGTCTAAGAGGGAGGTAGGGTGTGTGTGTGTGTGTGTGTGTGTGTGTGTGTGTGTGTGTGTGTGTGTGTGTGTGTGTGTGTGTAAGAGGGAGGTGTGTGTGTGTGTGTGTGTGTGTGTGTGTGTGTGTGTGTGTGTGTGTGTGTGTGTGTGTGTGTGTGTGTGTGTGTGTGTGTGTGTGTGTGTGTGTGTGTAAGAGGGAGGTAGGAGTGTGTGTGTGTGTGTGTGTGTATAAGAGGGAGGTAGGTGTGTGTGTGTGTGTGTGTGTGTGTGTGTGTGTGTGTGTGTGTGTGTGTGTGTGTGTGTAAGAGGGAGATAGGGGTGTGTGTGTGTGTGTAAGAGGGAGGTAAGTGTGTGTGTGTGTGTGTGTGTGTGTGTGTGTGTGTAGGTGTGTGTGTGTGTGTGTGTGTGTGTGTGTGTGTGTGTGTGTGTGTGTGTGTGTGTGCAAGAGGGAGGTAAAGGTGTCTGTGTTTAAGAGGTAGGTAGGGGTGTGTGCGTGTGTGTGTGTGTGTGTGTGTGTGTGTGTGTGTGTGTGTGTGTGTGTGTGTGTGTGTGTGTGTGAGTGTGTAAGAGGTAAGTAGGGGGTATGTGTGTATTAGAGGGAGGTATGTGTATGTGTGTGTAGAAGGGATGAGTGTGTGTGTGTGTGTGTGTGTGTGTGTGTGTGTGTGTGTGTGTGTGTGTGTGTGTGTGTGTGTGTGTGTGTGTGTGTGTGTGTGTGTGTGTGTGTGTGTGTGTGTGTGTGTGTGTGTGCGTAAGAGGGAGGTAAAAGGGTGTGTGTGTATGTGTGTGTGTGTGTGAGAGAGAGAGAGGGAGGTAGGGGTGTGTATGTATGTAAGAGGGAGGTGGGGGGTCATACCTTTCAATTGTCCAGATTTTTGTGGAACATCCAGATGTTTGCCTCATATGTTTGGTCTGTCTCTCATAAAATTGTATTTTTCTGCAAATCCCTGACAAATATTTGAGGACTTGAAGTCAGAAAATAATGGCAGACATTTGAGCTTTAGACTTCACATCTTTCAGAAAATTCATACTAATGCAAAACCCGTTGTTCTATCAACTTTCTAAGTTTGTAAGAGCAATATTTAAAAGGTGTCCCTATTTTTGGGCATTTGTCCACCCATTATTTGTGGCTTTGTCCAGATTTCTTGCTCTAAGAGGTTGAGAGGTATGGGGGGTGTAAGTGGGAGGTAGGGGGTGTATGTGTGTTATACCTCTCAAATGTACAGATTTTCACAGAATGTCTAGATTTTTGCCTTGCATTTTTGGTCTATTCCTCATAAAAATTGTCTTTTTTGACAAATCACTGGGATAATCTAAGGATTAAAGTTATTATATAATGACATGCATTTGAGTTCAGACTTCATATCTTTCAGAAAATGCATTCTAATACACATCCTGTTATTCTAGCAAATTTCTAAGCTTATAAGAGCACTATTTAAATGTGTCCCTAGTTTAAGGCTGTGCATGTGTGTGCATGCGTGTGTGTGTGTGTGTGTGTGTGTGTGTGTGTGTGTGTGTGTGTGTGTGTGTGTGTGTGTGTGTGTGTGTAAGTGGTAGGTAGCATACCTCTCAACTGCCAAGTTTTTGCAAAATGTCCAGATTTTTGCCCCATAGTTTTGTCTGTTCCTCATAAAAAGGACTGAAGTTGCTAAGTAATGACAATCATTTGAGTTTTACACTTCATATGCTTTAGAAAAATGCATACTAACACAAATCCTGTTATTCTACCAATTTTCTAATTTCATGAGAGCAATATTTATAAACTGTCCCTATTTATTTTAGGCTTTGTCCAGATTTCTTAGACGAAGAGTTTGAGGTGTGTGTGTGAGAGAGTGCAATGCTATAGTTAGGGTTAGCAGGTGGTTAGTTATTTGTGTAGGCTCAAACCTTGTACCTTAGTTACAGGAAACAAAAACCGGAATCCTCTACCTCAGCTACCAAGCTGCAATTGTTAAGGAACTGAGTTTCAGTTGCATTTTTCAAGGAATTTAATTGCAAGTGCATTTTCAAGGAATTGTGAGCTTCAAAGCAAGAGAAGTTTACTGCTGCTCATGCTAAGTCTGTTTATAATGTGCATCTGTTTTGTTTAGCAAATGGTATCACTATTGTGGTATAGCGTTTTAAAGCAGTAGCACAACAGATAGCATACTTGTGTCTTGATGCAGAAGGCATGAAAATGGATTGCTGATACTATGTTGTATTTTAAAGGGGTGGGATACTGCAGTCTTGAGTATGTCCTCCTTGAGATGAGACGCCTAGTAGCTATAAACCTGTTTTCAGTTTGCCATCCATTCCCTATAGCAATATTACCAGCTTACATTGTTTTTTAATGTAGCACAGGCAATTTATTCTTCAAGGGTAGCAGGCATTGAATTTGTAAATGAAACACTGAAATATAAAGTTGCTTGCTAGCAACAATGTTTCATTATTAATATGGAATTATTCAGATGCCTTTTACTTCTGCAGAGATTGTGAATATTGATTGATATTGGTGGATTGTAATGACAGAGGTTTGAGTGGCCTTTTATGGTTGAAATGTTCTGAACTGGGCAGTTTTGTTATTATTGGTTCATATGTTTTTTTCATTGCTTGCTGGAAAAATGTTCAAAACTATAAATTTAAAGCACCCTCTGAAAGTGGTGCTGTATTATACAAGGGATATAATTTAATTATTATATATTATAATTTAATACAATCAGGATGGTGAATCAACAAACTTTTGCATGGTCCTAAAAATGTGCACAAGGAGCCTATGATTTGAAAACAGCCCAAAGGTAAACTTAATCTGCCATTAGCCAAATACATTTTCTTTGGATGTGGGTTTCAATGCTGTTTCAGTAAATATAAGTTTAAAAGGCAGAGAAGTTTTAATGCTAAGTCTGTTTTCATTGTGAGACTGTATTGCTTTGTTTAGTAAATGTCTATCAGTGTTTGTGCTATAAAATTTGAAATAAAGTTTTAAATTAAATCCAAATATCTGTAATCATTGTAGAAATAAAGTAGAAAACAGTATGTACACTGAGAGTTTTGAACAGTTTTTATGGTAACTAGGGGAGAAATAGCCAAGTAATGGGACACATAAATGGCTGCATGGGGGGAGGGCTGAGTGGGGGGCCTCTGGGTTTGTACTCCCCTGCAAAAAATCCTGGGGGCGCCCCTGTACATATTATATATATTATAATATATATATATATATATATAAGCTCATGGACTGCTTAACATACGTTTTCCTTGTTCCTGATTTTTTGAAACTGCGATTTAATGACTGTGAATGAATACTGTTACAATGATTCGTCATTTCCTAGTAATAATCCACATAGCAAGTAGCCTTTTTCAAAGTAATGGGAGATTAATAGCCACCATCATCCTTAATAATTTGCTGTGAGAAGTGATTTCAACTATTGTATTATTAAGAGAGACAATTTTATTTATTTATTTATTTTTCATGAAAGTGGATTTGGAGAAAAAATAAGTTTTTTTGGGGGGGGGGGTGGTTGACCCAAATGCAACGTATGCACACCACCACTTTTTTGTTTACATCAAAAGAACTGCTCTTAGCTAACCAAACATGAGCAATCTTATAATAAAACTCCAAAGTTTGCAAGTAACCACATTAACCAAACATATCTTTCTGTCAAACCTCTTTCCATTAAGTAGTTGGAGTTACCAAATATACAAGCCTACACTGACCACAAGACTGCTTACAACATCCTTTATATCCTAGAAAGAAGCCCTGGCATCAACAAATTATTAGACTAGTATATACCCCACAAAGAATTATACTCAGTGAACCAACAGTTAGTGTTTACTTATAAATCAAAAACTCATACTGTGAGTGTGTGTACTCAGACTACTTTATTAAAGTCTTGAACTCGAGCCCAACATATATCAGAAACGTCATACCATCTACAATTTGAAATCTCATGAAAATGCATCTATCAAAAAATGGCTCTGCACTTGTAACAACCCGGTTATTTAGGCCCACCACCTTTTATTCAAATGTTCATCCCATCTGCAGTTTAAGATTGCAGTGAAAACATATTTATTTATTATTTATTTATTTTACATTTGTTGACCGGGCTAGTCCAACTGGATGCATGTCCATTTTCAGTGGAGGCCCGGGGAGAAAAGCTCCAAGGTCATAGTAGATTAAACAAAACATTGTTATTGTTACACAAGATAATATACTGATTAATACATTTACAATAATAAGCCTATGACAAGTGAGTACAAATAAATACACTGATGCTTACAGACCAAATAAGAGAAAGCAAGAAATATTAAATGATTTAACAAGGTACAGATTAGAACAGCCAGACAAAGAGGACAAGAATAGGGTTTTGGGTTAGGCAGAGGCTAAGAGAGGCCTAGGTACGACTGGGGCAATAGCTTGTTAGTCTGGAGAGGAACAAGGGCATAACCATTTGGAGTTCAAGTATGCTCTAAGATGTAATTTAAATTGGTGCTGAGAGGGCATAAGTCTTAGGTTGTTTGGTAGTGCATTCCAGGATTTGCCAATGGAATTGGCATATAGTGCATGCCTGCTAACAAAATGGTCCTGCACTTGGACCAACCCCAATTGTAAGTGCCCTTCTTAAGCAGTCAGACCAGAGAAATACCAGAAAATCTTTACACTTTTACTATAATAGTCTCCTGGGCACAGGTCTAAAGTGAAAGTTAACTAATAAAATATGCATATGTGTCATTTGTCATCTTTGTACTGAAACTAAAATGCATATATATATATATATATATATATATATATATATATATATATATATATATATATATATATATATAAACACATACAGTAAAACAAGATGTAAATCTTCTGTAAATGTGTGTGAGCGTAATATACCATATAAACTATGTAAGAATACATAACACTGTGTTATCTATCACATTATGTTATATTATATATTTTTACTATAAACTCATGCTATCTATGAAAATATATTCAATTTGTAACTTCTCTCTCTTCAGGCCTCTACTGAAAGGGGACTTCACCTTACTTCCCCAGTAATTAAAGGTAAAGAAATAAATAAAAGAAATGCATACATACATTTTGAATTTCATTTTCACCCTTGTCCCATTCACATTTTCTTGATTAAAATGCTTGACTGTCATAATGCTTTTTATGTCGGTCAGCATGGTTTGATTCTTTGGTCAGGCTTTTGGGCTTCCTTTGTTTGGAATGTTTTCCATGTTGCTGTGCTGGAAAAGATTTTGTTGACGGATGACTGAAGGCTGTTGAACAATGCTGCAGGGATATTAAGGGGGCTATGCATGTGGATTCCAGTCCTTGAAATTTGAATTTAGCCGATATTTGGTTAGGGCATCCTTAATAATCTATTTAATTTACTATACTGGTGGATTATAATTTTGTTAATAATTTTGGGAGTTTGCTTAATTTATGTTTATCATCTAAATATTTATTTATTTACCCTGCATACTTTATCCATTTTTATGAATTTGTTGGCACAGGGACTACGGTAACAACATTGCAGTTTGATTGGTAATTTAATCTGGTTTCACTAGAATAAAACTGAAATTGAACCGAATTTAAAGTTTACTGAAATGAAAATTTTCCATTGAATGTGATATGTCTCATTTTGTTTTCTAGCTTTGTGCAAGGTGAAAGCAAAATGTGGTCTGGGTAGACAATGTTTTTGTAATGTGCCTGGAAAATGAAGAGGTACTACAGGAAAGAGAATAATAATTGTGGACATACTAGATAAAATACAAATCTAAATGTCCTTTGGTTTCTGGGTCACAGGTACAAAGATAGTAAGGAGTTTCAGGCAACTGGATTGAGAAAAACTGAAGGAATGACTGAACAAGAAGGAAACTACTTTGTCCTTACAGGGACACAATAACACAATGAATAGCTGTATATGAATGTATTGATGTAATGTGAAAGAATATCTTCAGTCATCATATTCTGCCAGATTACACTTATACATTCATATATACATATTCATTGTACAAATGTATCTGCCTAAAACAGAAAGCACCTTCTTTTTAGCTCAGTCCATTATGCAGTCCCTCTAAGTCAGCGTGTCCAATCCCACTGCTGGTGATCCGAGTCAGTCAATGAACTCTGGGCAATGGTAAAGTAAGCTGGGTAGAGGGGGAAATGACGGAGCAGTCATTGCCCTGCTCTCTTTTATCATGGGAGAGTATTAGGTGGGTCTTTGCTATTGCCACTATGCTAACATCTTGGGAGCTTGGGGTGCTTGGTGATGCAGAAGACCATAAATCCGAGCCCCTGCCTATGCAGGCACATTAGGTGGGAATTAATGCAGTGACATGCTTGACTCATCACATTAGCACTGTGCAGGCAGCAACAAAGGGCTTAAGAAGGGAAAAAAAGCTTCTCCTCACCAGACTAAAACGAACTGCAACAAAATCACCACTTGCAAGGTTAGACCTTTTTTTTTTTGTTTTGTATTGTTTAGACATTTGCATGAACAAAATTAACAAATGGTATAACTATAGTCGGCATAACCCTTAAAAATGTTAACCGTTACATTCTCAAAATGCTTAAGGCTATTAAGAAAGAAAAAAAGATGTTTAGGATGGAACAAGTAATGATGGCAGCTCAAACTTACTGAAGGTACCAGATGAATACAAAAGAGATACGTTAGGGGTTGGTGTAATGATTAAGGTGTTTGACACACATGTATAAGTTACAGTGTTTGATCCCTACCTTCAGGAGGAAAACTGGCTAGGTTTAGAATTGCCTGCTAAAAAAGCTAGCCTAGTAATTAGCTATGAACTTATGAAACCATGAATTTAAGGAAAAGGGGCAAAACATTTTTACAGAGGTTCCTCACTAAAAGAATACAAAGCATAATTAACATGTCTTATGCAGACCACCTCAAGGCCCTATCCCTGTATTTCGTCTCCTACAGGCTGTTGAGGGGAGATCTATGCCTGGCATACAAGGCATTGTCAGACTCCACTCTGATGGACATCCTGAATATCCACAAAACCAACAGCACCATAGTTATCCATTCTAAAGACTTAAACTTTGCTGTGATATAAATAGGACCTACTGGAGAGACTGATATGTATCCCAGAGACTACCCTTTCTCTGAAATAGGCTCCCCACCCACATGAAGCAGAGTTTCTCCCTAACTCAAATTAAGTGTAACTTGGACAATTGGATGGAGAATAGGAACTTAATCCCTGGTTTGGCACCTATGTCTCTAATGGACACAGGTAGCCTGTAAATAGTTCATTCCCAGGCCCCTGCTTGTAAATGTTTCAACTCCCAAGCCCCTGCTTACACTTATCAAATGTACCAGAACTTGTCAGAGATTTGGGATGCATGGCTAGGCTTAATAAGGCCCTTGTGGATGTTGGCCTAATAACCACCTATGAACCAATCTTGTCAAAGTTTAGTTTATTCCCCTTGATTTATGTTATCAACCAATAAACATTAGCCCTAGGCGTGAGTGCGTGCGTGTGTGTGTGTGTGTGTGTGTGTGTGTGTGTGTGTGTGTGTGTGTGTGCCTTCCGTGGAAGGTTGGGCGCCGGGCTGGCAACTCAACACCGTAAAACTCTACTGCCAATCATGAGCGGACATGTGATCCACTGTGGTGACCCCTAACTGGGAAAAGCCGAAAGAAGAATTAGTATGCGGATATTAACAGACAAAAATAATGTCATATTTCTCACAGAACTCACAAACACTTGGCCTGTGTCAAGTGCAATCTTAGCAAAGATAACTACTTTAAGTTTATTTTTTGCACTTTTATGATATTTAGGGGTACTGTTGCTATAATTTTGCATTATTTATTGTATTTTTCTGCCCTTTATTACTCTGCTGTAGTCATTTTAAATGTGTGTGTGTAGCTAATTTGTTTGGTTTCTCCTAGTTTAATTCACTTTGGGTTAACTTTAGTGTGGTTTTACATTAAGAAGTCCTGAAACTGCTTTTCTTGTGTGAGTAGAAAGTAGTCTGGTCTGTCTGAGCTGAAGATCACACAGGAAGGATTTAAGTGAGGCTGGTTGATCAGAAGGCTGTTTGTATTGCTTAAGTCAGTTTTTTCTGCCTCTATTAATTCAGTGTATTTGCACAGTTCTTGGCTCATTTACACAGAGCTCACAAACACCTGGCTTGTATCTAGTGCAATCCTAGCAAAGATAAGTACTTTAAGTTGATTGTTTTCACTCTTGTAAGATATTTAAGAGTACTGCTGCTATATTTCTGAATTATTTATTGTATTTTTCTGCCATTTTTCACTGTAAAGGGTCCTGCTTTCCAATGACCTTGCTGCCAGCTGGTCTGCATTAAACTCATTTTAAAAGTGTGTTTTTCTAGCTAATTTGTTTGGTTGTTTTGTTTGAATTCACTTTGGGCAAATTGTAGCGTGGTTTTACATTAACAAGGCCTGAGACTGCTTTTCTTATGCGAGTAGAAGGTGGCCTGGTATGTCTTAACTGGGGATCACACAGGAAAGCAAGTGTTTTTAGTGCCTGTATAAATTTTGCGCAATTGAGGGGAGCTGCTCATCACTCTGTGGCAGTTAACAGTGTCCTGTATAGCAGCAGACACCTTACAAGGTAAAGTTTTCCTGTAGAACTACGTCTGAAACTATACCCATTAACTCGGTTATTATAGAGAAACTACCTTGTGCATTAAGAAGCATAGAACAACTAGCTCACACATTGAGGAGCCTGCCTCTAGTCCTTAGTCCCAAAAGCACCTTTATTTGCCCTTTTTTAAACCTCTTGTGCACCACACCCTTGTAGCTGACCTAATAAACAACATGGCATCATGGACGTGCATCTTCCCAGTTTCAACACAGCCAGTTTGATGGACATAGGTATCATGAGACAATGTAACAGTTGTCTCATGTTCACTAAATCATTTAATCCTTAAAGAAACAGATACAGTATGTGAGAGATGTACATGCACAACGTCACTGGAGGCAAAGCTTTTGCATACAAACACACAGAATAAAAGTCAGGTTGTTAGAAACACATACTAATCCCACTAGTCGTAGTATGCCCCTCACATATAGATCAACTTAAGCTGAGGCACTTAAATGCAATCTTCTGAAGCCTAAAGACATCCCAGACACTCCACTTACAAACATTATTCTCAGCAAACCAAAAACATTCAATAAAAACAACACTTAATACTACACATACAGCCATACCCTGTGGAGCCTGAAGAAAAAAGCCCATAAGACAAGCCAACATACTACCCAGAACTCTAGTCGTAGGAGACTCCATTTTTTGATATCCTGATGCCACAGTCACCAGGCTGAACAAAGAGAAAATAATAATCAGTTGCTAATCAGGAGCCAGGATCTGCCAAGTTACAGACACACTCAGTTCCCTGCACTGCAGGTACCAGCATGGCTCAGTCATAGTCCATGCAGGTGTCAGTGACCTGAGACGTACCTCCCCAGACTATATGAAGAGAGGCATTTGGAAGCTCTCAGACAATGTGTCACAAGCTGATAAATACATAGCATTGGCCAACATTCTACCTTCACCAAGGATTATTCCACAATATGAACAAAGATGATTGACTTCAATACTTGTATTAGTTTATTGTGTCATGCTAAAGGGACAAAATATTTATCAGCATGGGAGGATATGGATAACAAACCATGTTGCTTTGCCAAGGATGATCTGCATTATCCCTTCTAGGCTTTTGAGTCTTGGCTAAAACATTGTTCTCTCCATAGATCCTTTTTAGGCGATGCCAGACTGATGAATCTAAATGTTTACTGCTCAATGCCAGGAGTTAAAACAAGAAGCTCCATTCCCTCTAAGCTCTCCTCACCACGAAGAATGCAGACCTCTGTACAGTTACTGAGACATGGTTTTAAGCCACAGAGAATACCAGGGCAGTGTTAGTGCCTTCCACACATTTCATAGGTTCATAAGTTCATAGGAGGTTACTAGGCTAATGGCCTTAGGGCCTTTGCAAGCCTAGTCATGTTATACCCATGTTTCCTAATTGATCATGATTAGATGGTCTTTATTTGCAGGGTGAGTCTATGATCAGCACTGACTGCCCTGTCCATGAGGGACATAGGTGCCACCCTTGGGGTGGATTTATGGTCTCACATACAATTGTCTAGGTTGTGCTTAAACAGGGTCATTCAGCAGCTGTGCTTTACATGAGATGGGAGTTTATTCTAGAAGACCGGCAATCTCTGGGAGACATATCTGTCTATCCAGCATGTTCTGTTGATGCTACAGGCTAGGTTGAGATCCCTGGAGTGAGTGACTTTTGTTCCATTTAATATGTGGGCGTGGAACATTTCCATTAGGACAGGATCAGAGACTGCTTTGTAGGCCAGGCACAAGTCATCTCTCAGCAGCCTGTAGAATACAGAGTACAGTGAAAGGGCTTTCAGTCTTTCCATGTAAGTCATATTTTCGAGGCCTAGAATTTTCTTGGTGAGAAACCTCTGTGGTGTCTGCAGCTGCTGGAGGTGTCTAGTGAGGCACATGCAAAAGGAAGCATTGTACTCTATTTATGATCTGATGAGGGTTGAGTAGAGAGGAGTTATAACATCCTTAGTCTTGGATGTGATGCCCTTACTTATGAGATGTGCAACATAGAAGGCTTCCTTACCACTTGTGGACACATAGTGATTGAAGTTTAGGTTGCTATTAATCTATGTTCACAAATCTCACACCACTGAGTTTGAGCTTGGGTCAGTATTGTAATTTGCAGGGACTTCCTCTTTGCCAAAGGAGATAATGCACTTTTTTATGTTTAGCTTTTGTCTGTGCCATTGGCACCAATCATTTGTTTGTGTTAGCCCTTTTCATAATATTTTACTATCATTGAGGGAGTCAATGATTGCACTCAGTTTACAATCATCAGTGAACTTGGTAAGCCACAGGCCATCTACTTTTGCCTGGACTTCCAAGAAATAGATTCCAAACAGTAGAGAGCCAAGCACAGATCCTTGTGGTACACCACTGGTAACTGGTCTACTGGTAGAGGTAGACTCCTCAACATTGACTGTATGCATTTTGTCAGTGAGCCAACTGGCTACCCATATAGTGACATATGGGTTAATCCCCAGTTGAGAGAGTTTCTCAATGACACCTGAGTGGGGGATTGTGTCAAAAGCCTTGGCCAAGTCAAGATATTCAGAATATATTATTTTACCTTCATCCAAGGCTTTGGTGACATTCTTGAAGTAGTCCATCAGGTTTAATAAGCATGATTTGCCTTTAACAAAGCCAAACTGGGTTGGGTCAAGAGTTTAAAGGTCGCCTATGCCCTTGATGATGAGGTCCACAAAGATTCTTTCCATGGCCTTGCAGATAAGTCTGGGTAGGCTTATGGGTCTATAGTCTCCAGGGTCAGTTGATGGACCCCCCCCTTTGTGCAATGGGATTACTGTTGCAGTTCTCCGCTCTGCTGGAACAAAGCCAGTGCTCAGGCTGTGGTTAAAGAGAGTGCCAAGTGGTTACGCTAGGTCTAGTTTTAGATTATTTAGTAAGCAGCCTAAAATGTTATCTGGTCCCACAGAGGTTGTGATTTTGGCCTTAAAGAGTGCAGTTATGACCTGCTCTTTGGAGATACTAGGTAGAGGTCTGGTGTCAGGTATGCTTTGTAGTATGGCTGGTGGGGACGGGGTTGAAGATTGCACAAAATCTGTCAGTTAGCAAATTGTCAATTACCTTGGGTTCAGTATGAGTGGTACCATCCACTATAAGTTTAGCACATAGCTGGGCATTCCCTTTCAGATTTTGGACGTAGCTAAAGAATGCCTTATGATTATCTTTAGGTAGGGATGCTAATTTAGACTCATAACTAGGTTTAGAGGATTTTACAAGATATCTGATATGCTTGTTCAAGCTGTGGAGGTTATTCTTCCTCTGCTGGGTAAGTTCCCTCTTGTTTTTAGATAACAGTTTCTTTCTTTTGTTATATAACCTGTTTATACTTGAGGTCTACCAGGGTGGCTTGTTTTTTCGGAAGGACCTGGCTTTGATCCAGTCAGGTACAGCCGAGCCTATACAGTTGTTTAAGTGGTTGTACAGAGCATTTGTGTACTCATCTGCATAGGAGTCATCTCTGCCTGCATTAGCTGTGGACTGAAACGTTTTATACCATTACTTAGATGGCTGTAGTTTGCTTTGGAGAAAATGTTCAGTTTTTTTGTTCCTGTGATTGTCAGGTCTGATCATTACTTCGAAGGAGACCGATTTATGGTCTGACCTTACCAGAGAGGGCATGGGGTTGTGCAGTGCACCCCATGTTGGTGAGTACCAATTCCAGGAAACTTGATCCCCTTGTGTGGGTGCAGACTAACTGTTCCAGCGCATTTGTATTGACAAAGTCCAGGGACCTCAGGGTAAGCATTTTGTGCTAATGTATGTTGCCCAAATCAATGGAAGGATAGTTGAAATCTCCCATGACCAAAGTATTTGGTTGCATAGTGAGTGACTCTATCAAGTAAAGGTAGGTGGCGTGCTTCTTTTGGTTCATGATGGGGGACCTGTAGCTAGGTATGATATGGTAGGGTGTTTTACTTATAGTTAGTTGGACCTGGAGTAGATCAAGAGAGTCATACTGTTTAACCAATCTTGAGGTGAATTTGGTTTTAATGAAGATGGATACACCCCCACCTTTGGTTCTTTCACACTAATTTTGGGGTCTGAATATGTGGAAGGCATAGCCTTGCACAGTCAGGGTGTTCTCTGCTTCATTGAATCATGTCTTAGTGACTGCACAGACATCAGCATCTTTCAAGGTGAGGAATGCTTCCAGGGTTTGCAGTTTCTTGTTTAGGTTCCTAACATTAAGCAGCATAACCTTGAGTTTGTCTAGAGTGGATTTTTGTATGCCCAAAATTTTGTTGTTTTGACATTGCCTAAAAAGGCACTATGGGGAAGCAAGGGATCTTTGTCAGTATCCAAAAGCCTAGACAAGACAGGTGAAGCCCATCTGTGGCAAAGCAGCGTGGCATGTTGGCCATGTCTTCCCAGGTTGACAGATAATGAATTCCCCTGGAATGACACCAGAAACTAAGCCAATTGTTGAAGTCAATCATTTTTGTCTCTATTGTGGCATCATCCTGGGTGAAAGTAGAATGCTGCTTAGAGCTAGGGACATACCTGCCTGGGACACATAATCTGAGATTTCAGTCATGTCTGTCTTTCATATTGTCCAGAGAGGTACATCTCAAGTCATTCACCCCAGCATGCACTATGACAGAGACATAACGGTAATATTTGTTGAGTGACTTGAGTGTGTGCATGATTTGATGGAGCTTGGTACCTGACAAACAGCTGACCATGACCTGGTTTGAGGGACATCTGTGTGTCTCAATATAGAGTCGCCTTTGACCAGGACATTTGGTTTTGGGGTGTTTTGCCTTAGGGGCTTATTTGTTGAGACACTGTTATATGTGTTATTATGTGTAGTGGATTCTATTTGTTTTGCAGTGTGTGCAAGTGGTTTGCACTTGGGAAGTCTCAGATCTTTTGGTAGGCTTCTACTGATTACCTCTGTGTATGTGGGTTTATGTGTTGTAACCTTGTTTTGTGTGAGAGGTGTGTGTGTGCTGACAACCTTTTTGATGTCTAGTTTTTTGTTACGTGAGAGAATTGATTCCACATTCGTAATGTAATTACATCACTTACATATTGTATTTGTTTGTTTTAAGAGTAAGTGGTTGTCAGTATACATGTAGCAATTACTACATTGCCTCAAGATGCCCATGTCAATCAGGCTGGCTCGAGAAATGGCTGGAAACTGACCACCCATTATGGCAGGTTTTTACCATAACTACTGTTGGTGAGTGGGTTAGTTTGACCAGATTTTGCTCTAAGATTAACAAAGGGGCTTATTCTATTGAAGGCTATGGAAATGCTTCTCATTGTGCAACTGAGTTGCTCCAATGCAGCAGGGAAGCTTGGGAGGGTTCTACTAATAGATGTGTCATGGAAATTTGTCTTTCAACTCATTTGTGTCTGTACAGGGCACTGCTAAACCTCATTGTGCTGTGTGCCGCTGTGTGCAAACGTGAGGCTTAAACAGAAACTAGAATAAAAGCTTTTAAACTAAACAACCAATGGGAAAGCACACAATGAACTTTCTTCCAGTAATTTCCAAATCAGTTGAGGCTCAGACTACACGTCTGCCACAAGGGTGTAGACATGGCCCTCCTAATGTAAGATAGCTGGAATAGTGCTCAAGTGTTACAATACAGTCTAGATTCAGCAGATCTGAATCTAGTGTATGCTATGTTCAGCTACTTAAAGCAACAAATCAGTCTTTTTAAGTGCAGAAAATACAGTAAAAATCAGCAAAATGAGGCAGCAAAATGATAAAATACAGTCAGAAAAGTGCAAAGGAAACTCAAAAAATACTTATTTTTTCGATTCTAGCAGTGGATACTTTGGATTTCAGCAGAATATCTCCAAACGTCTGGCAAAAGTCACCAAACACTGAGCAACTCGAGTTAAAAGTGCTCAGACCCACAATGACACAGACAGGGATCTACAACAATGACAAGCATACCTCAAGGTTGGTTAAACAGGATGACAGTAAGAGGTTTCTCCATGTACAGATTACCATAAACAAAGTCCCATGCCATATTTTAGCAAGCTGTAGGTCAACTTCTATGTCCCACAGCTCATACCTAATCCTACTGGAGACACTCACCTTTCAACCAAATGTCATACTCAAATACCTTTCAACTGTCCAGATTAGTAGAGGGCTTTGTAAATATGTTTAACTCATATCTGTTATGTTCTATCTGTGTTATCTGGAGCTTTTCTCCCCGGGCCTCTGCTGAAAATGGACATATATCCAATCGGACTATCCCGGTCAACAAATGTAAAATAAATAAAATAAATAAATATTTGCCTCAGAGTTTTGGACTGTTCCTCATAAAATTTGTAGTTCTCAAGCAAATCATTAAGGAGTGAAGTCACTAAATAAGGACATATATTTCAGAGTAAGACTTTATATTCCCCAGAAAATACAAGCTAACACACATATACTTTATTTTGGGCCTACGTCTGGTAGGTACAGCAGCCTCCATGCTACCACTGACATGGTTGTACAGAGTTTCTGTGAACAATTCTGCATAGGCTGCTGTGTTTTCTGGGTTTGGAAAGGTTTGGAATTTTGAGACGTTATTACTTAATAAAGGCATTTTGCCTTGAAGTCGTTCATAACTGTTACAAGTGTTACTGGGGTTACAGAATTGATTTTTAATTCAAAGAGATTGCTTTGTGATCTTGCCTTACCAGAGAGGACATAACACTGGTTGGGGTGCAGCATTCTCCCATAGTTATGAGTACCAGATCCAATATGTTTGTACCCCTAGTGAGTGGATGCACTGATCTAGGGTGTTTGTGTTTATAAACTCCAGGAATTTCTGTGCCTACAATATGGGGATGTGTAGGATTCCCAGTCTGTATTGGGGTAATTAAGTCCCCCATGAGTATGCATACCTTTCAACCTCTTAGCAGAAGAAACCTGGACAAAGCCTAAATTATTCGGTGAACAAAGATCCAAAAATAGGGACACATTTTAAATATTGATCTTATAAACTTAGAAAGTTTTTAGAATTAAACTCTAAAAATAAATCACCCTGGTGGTATCCAAAATTAAAGAGGTTGTACAAGAAAAGAAAAAACATGTCATAGCTAAAATTAGGAATAGTAACACCCAAAAAAGATAAAAACCTTATAAAACTAAATAGATAATTAAGAGGGCTAAGTAAGTCCAAGAAAGTCAATTATGAGATAAAGATAACTTCCCAGGCCATAGGGAACCATAAGGCCTTCTTTAGTTATGTCAGAAACCTCAAAGGCAGCACACAACAGTTTATTTACTTATTTATTTATTTATTTATACAGTTTGTTAACTGGGGTACATTACTGATCCCATTGGACCAATTTCAGTCTCAGCCCAGAGAAGGCAGAAAAAATCATCTCCAGCTTTATCACCCACTCATCCCCCAACCATCCCCAGGAAATATCATGTAAGATAAACCCTCCAACTGTCAATAGGGATCAGATCCTAACTGCACTCTCTATGGCCAAGATCACGGCTATGATAGGCCCCAATAATATCCCAGGTTACCTCTTAAATAGCTTGAAATATGCCCTGTCAGGCCACTGGAGTCACTATTCAACTGTAGTCTTTGAACAGGCTTTTTGCCATGTGAATGGAGGACTACAAGGGTGGATTATCAACAGATCCCAGGAACTATAGAACCATTAGTCTGACTAGTCACATATGCAGAGCCATGGAAGCAGTTATCATGGAAATGAATAACAGTGACGTAGGAGACCTTCAGACACTGGACCGCACCCAGTTTGGTTTCATCAAAGGCATTTTATGCCTACTAGACCTGATGGATTTCTTTGAGAAGGTCACCAAGGCAATGGACAAGGGCAAAATACTGCATGAGGCCTACTTTGACCTAGCTAAAGCACTTGATGCAATACCTCACACGTGCATTGTAAACAAACTAATGGAATTAGGCATAAACCCCTATGTAACATGCTGGATAGCTAGCTGGCTGACAGGTAGGACCCAGGAAGTTAAGACTGGAGAGGTCACTTCCACAAAGAGGCTGGTCTCTAGAGGAGCCCCTCAGGTATCTGTGCTGGGTCTTCTTCTCTTTGACATCTACTTCTTGGAAGTCAAAGCCAATGTCAAGGCCCTCTGAAATACCAAGTTTACAGATGATTGCAAACTAGGAGCAGCCATAGAATCCTCCCAAGACACTAACATCTTACAGAAAGGTCTGTTGAAAACAAATGACAGGCGCTAAAGCCATGGCATAAAACTCAATGGCAAGAAATGCATAATAGTACCTTTTGGGATTTGCCACTCTAGGAAATTGCCTCATCAATAAAATACCCCTAAGAATAGTCCCAGTGTCTAAGGTAGTAAGAAAGTCATTCTATATTGCTCAATGTAGAAGTAAGGGAAAATGATGAAGTACCACAGGAAAGAGAATAATAATTGTGGACATACTAGATAAAATACAAATCTAAACGTAGAAGTAAGGGCATGATGTCTAAGTCCAGGGAGGTCATCATGGCACTGTATTCAGCCCTTATCAGACCCACCATTGACTTTAACAGCCACTTTGGGAAATACCTCACCATGCACATGCAACAACTGGAAAGTCTGCAGAGGTTCTTCACAAAACTAATACAGGACATAAACACATTGTCCTATACAGATTGCCTCAAAGCCCTATCTCTATTCTTTGTTTCCTAAAGACTACTGAGAGGTGATCTATGACTTGTATACAAGGCATTCTTGGATTCCACTCTGATGGACCTTTTGTATATCCAAAAAACACCATCAGAACTCTGAGATCCAAGGACCTAAAGTTTGCTTACAACATAAATAGGACATGTTGGAAGGACAGGTATATTTCAGAGAATTCAAATTCTCTGGAATAGACTTCCTATCCATGTGAAGCAGAATCATCCCCTAACCCTATTCAAGCATAACCTGGACCAGTGGATGGGAAATTGAAAAGTCACCCCAGGTCTGGCAGCTATGTATCTGATGGACAGAGGCAACCTTTAAATCATGCCCTAGCTACCATACGCCCTTTAGAATAACCTCTTAGGAACAATAACTCATGGGATACATTTGGATTACATGGCTAAGTTTATAAAAGCCCTAGTGTTCATTAGCCTAGTATAAACCTATGAACACATGAATACAAATGACAGTAAAATTCAGTTAAGGTTCAAGCTCCACTGATGTAGAGGGATAAAGCCCTGATTACAACCTGGATAACATTAACCTAATTAGCATCTTGGGCATCTGTTTAAGCTGACATGGAGGGAGGAGAGGAATTCTGTGTCTAAGCTGGTGGACCTCTGTTTGGTGGAGAGAATGGGAGCGTGGTCTAGGTACACTGTCAGTGGTAGAATCCTTGGTGGAACCTGGAAATAATGTGTCAGTGCTGTCTAGTGGAAGGCAGGGTTTTGACTAGATAGTATAAGGGGGCTGCTGTACCCCTGAGTGTATAATCCATCAGATGAGATGTTAAACTAAGATTCCATCTGCTTGAGTTGGTGGTAGTTCAGGTGGGTGTAAAAGATCCCACTGCACCTATCAAAAAGAGCAGGGGAAGTTCCCAGAGGCCCCGGCCAAATTTCCTCAATGGTAGTATAGATGCTATCTGGGGTCTTCCCTTAAAAGAGGCTACTAACCAAGTAAGACTAACCCAGTCATCAAAGGATAAAAACTAAATTTGATTGCATACATGAGAAGGTCCATCATAGCAGCCTACTGCATACCATCCCCTTGGACATGTACAGAGGGCATTAATGCTTAAGCTCAAAATTAATTAATTCAAAAAAATTCTCTGGTGCTTGGAACAAAGTCTTCCATTCACAGCACATTTAATTGTCACCCCAGAGGAATGAGTGAGACGTAGAGTTCTTGCCCTTGGAAAAGATGGTTGTTAGGTATTGCTTGATAATAACGTGATATAAATTATAATAATTATTGTGGAATTCACTTTCCAAAATCAGTAGTGCCTTCCTCCAGCAATGAAAGCTTAAACATTTATGCACTTTGTGCCATTAAGGACACATGCTATGCTTTGATTTATATGATTTCATCAAGAAAGTGTTTGGCAGTTTCTCATATTCTGTGAAAGGTTTGTTATAAACAGTATCTAATTTAGTTTTCCCTTCAATAGCAACAGCAAGCTTAGAAACAAAGCAAATTCTAATTTTAATTTGCAGTCCTTTGTTATGCCAGACTGATCTTTGATCCTCACGCCTCAAAATGCAAGATGTTCAGGTAAAAGAAGTACTTCTTTACAAAAATGGTTTACCAAAATTGGTGGGCCTGTTCCAATCTTTGTCTGGCACATGGGCAAATTCAGGACTTATGCAAAGCATTGACCTCTATTTCCCCACATTTTCAAGTCCTCAGATTTACTTTCCTGCAATCCCTAAATATTTTCCTGGAAATAAAATATGGCCTATAATGTGTCTGCAAATATGTGTTAATCCATGACCATAATCACATTTTTGAAGGATTCTGGCCTAGTTCCATAGCTCTTTCCAATGGCGATTTGACAAAAATATTTTTTTTAGTTTTAGCCCAGCTAGCTTCTGTTCCATTTGTAGCTGCTTTCCATCAGTCTAAATAAATTCTGCTCCCTCTTCCTTTGCAAACACTTTGCCATTTCCACCAGGGAATGATTTTGGTTTTGGTCATGTGGCCATAAGGATACTTCATCAGTTTCTCGATGCCATGCCCACAACATGTGAGGGCCACATGTGGTTCTTATGTACCAGAGAGGACAGAGGCACCACAGTGGGGGCATAGCCCAATTCCCCGAGGTACTGAGAGACAACAAAAATGCACATATTACAATAAAGGCCCTATGTGAAGAGCTGGGACAATGGTAGATCAACTGTAAGGGGTTCCACTCAATCAACTTCCAGGTGATCTGCAATGCACATGGAAAAATATACAATGTGTCATAGTGCCACTCAGGAAGAGCCCACGATTCTCACATATGGCATGTGACATATCAGTGATTTGCATGGGGTGATTTTCCACAGGGTCATCTTATTGCTGATACCCTGGAACCATGACAACTAACACCAATAAGAAGTCCACAGGATATAGTAGCGAATGTGTACAATATTTCCCTGTCACAAACCTGAGTCACTGTCAAGCATAAGTTTGGACTGCTAAGGGCTTATTTTGCAGTCTAGATATCTGTGGTGATGCACTGTGGAATGACCCTAGAACATGCAATAAAATCTTTTATGTTGATACACAAACAGTTACAGCAAGGGCATAACATTTAGTAGGAGGAAGTGCCAGAGTAAGCAGTGTGTGTGGGGGGATGCCTGATGAGGAACCTGTGGAGGAGCTGGCTGCAGGAGATAACTTTGCTAAACAGAGGCTGGCACTGTATACTATGGCACTGGTTAAACGTCAGCATTTGGTTCATCCATATGGGTCAGAATAAGCATAGCATATTCAGTACTACACCAGTCTGTGCTATACCATGCACAGACTGGTCAAATAGTCTAACAGACATAGGCTACTCATGTAACAGAGTTCTGAGGGCAGGACACAATAGTCATTATATGCACAGCTGGGGGGGAGCATAATGACAAGCGTCAACAATAGGCAGTATGTATGGGGGGGTTGGGAGGGATGTTGTCAGACTGTGTGTGTGTGTATGTGTGTGTGTGTGTGTGTGTGTGTGTGTGTGTGTGTGTGTGTGTGTGTGTGTGTGTGTGTGTGTGTGTGTGTGTGTGTGTGTGTGCCTGTGTCAAGCATATGTGAGCTGGGAAGTCTGGCCAAGGAGGGGGTTGTGTTACCATTATCAGGTGGGTGAGAGAATTTGATGTATGTGCACAGGTGTAGATGGGGACCACAACTCCAGCAGATGATGTAGCACTGTGCTAGCATCTAATGGACAGATCTAGGGCACTCATGGGATGTATGGACTGAATGTGAACATCCTCATCCATGGAAGCTCCTGGGAGGGTCACAGGCCTGAGTCACAGAACTCACAGGGACAGAGCACTCGATGACTGCAAACAATGAGATAGGCTACATGTCCACATGTACATCCTCAATGTCCCACAGTGCCCTCAACACTGGATGATGATGTAGAGGTAGTGGAGCTATGAATATAAGAGAGTGCCCTTTCCCTTCCATGACAGGCTTCCCCATCAGGGGCAGAAGTGGATTCATTACATGAGAAATGGAGGGCATGAGGAACAGCTACACAGGGACACCTGCTGCATAAAGTATCCCTATGCTGCCTGTCCATAATGGTGCACATCTGGCCCAGCCACTAATGTGTGTTTTCATGGAAACTGTGTGTTAAGCCGACCAGCTCAGCTATGACTGTATTGGTCTCTGTCTCTTCCTTTATTGTCACCCTGCACAAGCTCTGAGCAGTGGCCATGGATATCCTCAGCTCAGAAAGGTGCAGTACTCATGCCATGCTTGGCCATCAGCACTCTGATGCCCAACATCACTGTCTCACTCAGTAGAACTGAAGGTATCCAAGGGTAGATCTGCTGTTGGAGATGAGGACACAACTTGGGCTGTAATGTTGGCCTCTTCCTATCCATCAGTGGCAGCCTGAGTCCATAGAGTGTGTCTGTACAGGCATAAGAGCTGTGTTCATGGAAGAGGTGGGGATGTGTCCACCACATCGCCGAATCTACCAGTGACACTGTGACCCTGATATGTGCTGGTATTTGGCTGCTATCATCATCCTGGACAGAGAGTTCCCTTACATCAGACAGACCTATATCCACACAGGAGGAACCGGATAACACATCACCTGTGAAAATACCAAAACATTACCCAGTCTAAGGATGAACCCTTCACAAATACCCATGACCCAGTGAAACTACTTATGTGTAACAAATTACTAGGGAAAATTTCTGTTTAACATATATTGGGCATATGGTCTTTGTACCTGTAAGTAGTAATCTTACTGCTTGCAAGTACTATGACCCTGATAGTAATCTTACTGCTTGCAAGTACTATGACCCTGAACTGGAGAAGTATTGCAGCTATTACTATATATTACAACATACCCACCTGAGGCATCACTAAAGGATATTTGTGGTGCCATGTAAAATTCGATACTTAACTCTGGCACAGCACCACAGATTTTTGAATTGCCTGGACCCCCTGATAGAGACACCAGGAACTCTTTCAGTTACTTCTGACACTGTTGGCAGATTCCCCCATGACCCTCCACTCCCATGCCAAGATGGCTGTCTTAGTGCGTGCTTGTGCAGTCATGTCAGTGACCAGCTCATAGGTCCAATTTTGGCCACTGAAAGTTCTGATATCTTCTATAAGATCCTGACAGGCACACATGGAAGGCTCAGTCAGATTGTTCATGTCAGAATGTCTTCTGACCATGATCATCCATGGACTGCAACAGGATTTAATTCTTTGTCTTGAAGAATTTACTTCCATGGTACCAGCTACCTTCTGGCATGACAGTCTAATACATCAACATCCATATCCCATTGCACCAATGATAGAGGAATACCCTCAGAGATATTTGACATTCATGTGAATGTTATATGATTGGTATTTTTCCAGCTGTTGCATTGACTCTGGGCAAAGGGGTCTCATTACCCTGATCATGAAAGCTTGTGTATATGTGGTTCTGTCTAACACAGCTCATGTCATCTGTATGAGCATCAGCCACAGAGGCAAACATACTGCCTTCTTGTACACTTTGGAGAATTACAAGTAAGGTGACATGCAACTTGTTACTCTCACTGAATGTGGAGATGTCACAGGCCCAGCACAAATTGTATCTGCCAGTGTTCACTGTTCAACAAACTCCCTGACAGTGAAATACACCATTTATGTGATGTTCAGTGTATCCAGCTCTATGGCAGACTCATCTGGAACAGTGGCACAGTGATATGTGTGTGTGTGTGTGTGTGTGTGTGTGTGTGTGTGTGTGTGTGTGTGTGTGTGTGTGTGTGTGTGTGTGTGTGTGTGTGTGTGTGTGTGTATGTGTAGCCCACAGGCATGCATCTGTCTACAACAGGGCATCCCACAAGACATGAATGCAATCACCTAATAATGTTCACATACATTCCCCTATGTGGGTACTTGTCAAGTCCATCATCCCTTCTCATGCACCAAAGTAGTTACACAGACCAGATAAAAAAACACAGTACAGATGTAAAAAGGGGATAATCCAAAGTGATAAAAAGGCCATAGAGTAACTCTCTGCTGCAGTAATCCCTGAAACAATCCCTGTATTTTGGTAACTGACTGATAGTAGGACAGCAGGCTGTCCGTAGATGTGGTAACAAAAAGTGAATACTCATGTTTGTTTGCTAAGCAAATCCATCTATGCAGCCTCTGTGCTGGCTTTGGCCCTTTTATTGCCTGTATTTTGGTAACTGATGGATAGTAGGACAGCAGGCTACATGTGCTGTACAAGTAATAACTAGAATAATCTCTGTGATTAAAGTTCCCCTTTCCTGCACGCAAAGCAATTTCCCACCCTCCCAAACTCACACTTCTGCCACCTGTCCTTGGATCACATGCATTCAGCTCCAAACTGTATCATTTTGTCTCTGCTCACTCTCCTATCTTGCAAATCTCTACTGTATTAACACATACCTGTTTATGTTACGTATAACTAATGCTTTTTCCATTTTCTCTCTGCATACTATATCTAAACCATACCTCTCCTTTATCATTTTTAGTACCTCAGGACACTTTCCAGGGTCAACTGAGTCTCCTGCCCCTCAGCAGATCTAGGGCAAACAAAGATTCATCCCACTAGAATGCCGGACTTCCGTCGGTCCTGACCAATAAACAAGGACTCAATCTGTGTGGATGTTCAACTACCACTTACTTTTTGGCTGTTGGGGACAGCTTGGGAAAAGATAGTTCTGCTAAGCATCCTACTGTTAGACTTGTTTACTGGTGACCCTCAGCCAGGAGTAGCAGCTGCATACCTCTCCCTCCCTTATGCTTTCCCCTTAAACTGAGCTGTTCTTTTACTAGGAAGACTGTAAAACAAGTTGTCTGACCAGATACATATTATTATAATAACGGTAAAACAGGAGCAAAGTAGCAGATAACCTAGCTATCCCTCGGGCTTCTGAAATTAACCTTAACATCTTTTGCTCCCCTGTGTGTTATAGGCCCTCTCTCTACCTCTTTAAAATACACAGAATAACAGCAATGAATGTGATTAAAACTGATAACTGTTTGCAGAAATTACTGATTGTTTTTCTCTCACTTCACACATCTCGGCCTGGGCTAGACCCACTCTGTTCACCCTTGCTACGCTTGGGCTCAGTCCGCTCCTCTACCCTACCCCATTCCCACTCACCCCATTTCAATTACATTTCTTCTCACCTAAATTCCACACCCCATTCAACTCCAGCCAATCACCATCCTTTCATTAACAGAATGCCACTTGTAATCAAACTAATATCTCTCAGTCTCCTATTACCTCTAATCCTCCTACTTCAGCTTACCCCATTACAAATTAATATCTACCACAAACTCACAACTACAACCTTCACTGACACCATACCTCTAAACACCTTCTCTAACATTTCTTGTAACCTATATGCTACACATGATATCATCTGTTTTAAAGTAAAAATCCTCCCCCTAAATGATAGAACTTTCATAAAGCATACCACCTTCCTCTACCATGACATAAAAAAAGAAAAAAGAACCCATTACTATCCTACTCATATACTCAAAACTATCATTAAGTGGAGATATCCATATCAATCCAGGACCAATCCCCTCATCTAACAACTGCCCTAGCCCCTATAAATGCTTAAACCTTACTGCAATTAACCTACAAAGTATTCAAAACAAAATCCCTGACTTTCATGCCTGGATATCACATTAGAAGCCTGACTTTAACGCAACCACAGAAACATTGCTAAAACCATACATTAAAAGCTCAGAAATCCTTCCCCCAGGTTTGCATGCCTCTGCACAGATAGACCACACAAAAACGGTGGAGGGGTAGCACTGATCTACCCAAACTCCTTCAACATAGTCCCATACAACTCAGCCATACTCAGCTTCTCCACCACAGAAATCTTAATAACCTTCCTAAAAATTAATGACAGTAAAAACCTCTGCATCATTGTCCTCTACATTCCCACCCGGCAACAATATTCCCATTCTAGAAGAAATCTTAGCCTGGACATCAAACAACATAGCTTCAGAAACAATAATTATTGGAACTGTCAATATTAACTGGTTAAATGTCTCTCAGCAGCATTCCCCAACAAACATCAACCTATATAACTACAGCCAGCTAATCACTGATGTTTACCAGACCTAACAGAAATAACAGCAGTGGAACAATCCTAGATTGGATCATGGTCTCAGACCCCAATACAATATCCAGCAGAGGAACCCTCCCAAACAGTATCAGTGACCACTTACCTGCTTATGTAATTCATAAAACCACATCCCCATTAAATAGACATCAATATAGAAACAGCAGAGACTCATCAGATTTTTGCCCCACTACCTTTAACAACTCTTTAAAAAGCATTAACTGGGATCCCTTAAAACTACTTCCCCTTGATGAAGCAGTTAAATGTTTCATTTCTACTTTTCTTAATATCTTAAACAACCTTGCTCCCCCCCCCCCGGCTGAAATGTGTAAAAGCTAGGCAAGCCCCATGGCTGACAAGAACCACCAAATAAAGCATGTCTTCCCAAGACAAAGCCTGGAAACTTTGGCATAAGCACAAAAATCCTTCTGACCTTATAACCTATAGAAACCTTTGCAATGAAGTAAAGCACCTAGTTATTAAAGACAAAAAAGGCTATTACCATAATCTACAAAACCAAAACAAAAACAACCCGAAACACTTCAGGAGCTCAGTCAGCAACCTACTATCCCCTGGATCTAAAAATAACCCCTGCCCAAATCCTGAAAAAAAAAACATCAAAATAGCCACACTCTTCAATGGGTCTACTTCATTTGCCCGAACTTCCAATTGCCTGATACCCATTTGCCCAACACCATTTGAGCGAAATTTCATTTGAACGACACTTCACTTGACCGACAAGTATTATTGGCAAGAAAATGGGATATGCCCCCTTCCCCACTGTAGTGCGACCCTGGAGTTAACATATATAGTTAGGGGTGTGTGGGGGGCACAACCCCCCACAATGGGGATGTGGGGGGTGAAGCCCCCCACTTAGTTTTGTTGTACTAAGCAATATTAAAGCCAAATGAAACAATATCATATGAAATTAAGTGGGGGGGCTTCGCACCCCACACCCCCTAACTGTATATTCTAACTCCAGGGTCGCACTACAGTGGGGAAGGGGGCATATCCCATTTACTTGCCAATAATACTTGTCAGTCAAATGAAGTGTCAGTCAAATGAAGTGTCGGTCAAATGAAATTTTGGTCATTTGGTCTCAGGCAAATGGGTGTCGGGCAAATGGAAGTTCGGGCAAATGAAGTAGACCCTCTTCAACACATATTTCATAGATATCATAGCCAATCTTACCAGCAAGTTCCCTCATAACCAGCCTAAACCATCAGAGCCCCCATCTACTAACACCTCCCTTCCCTGCTCATATAACTTCTCTCTTGCACCTATCCCTACTGCTACAGTAAAGAAACTACTTCTCAAACTAAAACCTTGGATCACTGCCCCTGACAACCTGCCCCAAGAATTCCTTCAAATAGCCTCAAACTCCATTGCCTATTCTGTCAGCTTACTCCTTAATAGGTCCATCAAAGAGTCTTATGTTCCCTCCATTTGGAAAAAGGCATTCATCATCCCATTACATAAAGGTGGTAACAACACAGATATCACCAACTTTAGACTCATCGCCATTCTTTCTCCCATCTCAAAAATCCTGGAAAAATGTATTCACAGCCAACTCTAAAACTTTATACTCAGCGATAACCTACTATCACCAACCCAGCATGGTTTTAGACCAGGGCATAGTACCACTACAGCTCTCATATCTTTCTGTGATTCTGTCAACCGAGCACGAGACACTGGGAAACTTGTCTCCTCTATATTTTTTGACCTTTCCAAAGCCTTTGATACTATCTCCCATTCTCTGTTCCTTATAAAACTTTCCAAGTTAAGAATCTCTTCCTCCACCCTACACTGCTTCACTAACTACCTCAGTGACAGGCAACAAGCCACTAAGTGGCTACACTGTTTCTCTCCTTTCCTCAACACCACCACTGGAGTACCCCAAGGATCCATTTTAGGGCCTCTGCTCTTTGGCATTTTTATCAACGACTTCCGCTCTACTCTAACCCACAGTACAGTCATTCAATGTGCAGATGACTCCACTATCATCTGCACTGCTAATTCCTCAACTGATCTCCTGAAACTTACCCAGTCAGTTCTCAGGTCCACCGAAATTTGGATGGCCAATAACCACCTTGCCTTAAACCCTAAGAAAACCAAATTTATGCTATTTACCCCCAAGTCCACCTCTATAACCAAAGACTCTTTTAATGTCCTCTCCCAAGACAACACTATCATCAAGGTAGTTACACACACTAAACTCCTAGGTGTCACTTTAGATGAACACCTAACTTTCAACTTGCACATACTCAGCAAAATCAAAAAAGCACACCAAAAACTAGGCATGCTATACCGTCACAAAACTTTCCTAAATTACACCTCAAAACTATCCATTGCCTCATCCTTCCTGCTCCCCTCACTTTTCTATGGTGCTCCTCTCTTCACCAACATACAGACTAGTCTTAAATCTAAACTAGACTCATACTATAATACAATTGCCAAGTTTATCACAAATAGACATTTCTCTCACCACTGCACCTCTCTTTGACAACTAAATTGGCTGGAACTTCTTCACCATCTTACATATATACAACTAACAACTGCCCACAAACTAATATTCAGTCCATCTACCTGCCCTTCTCTTTCTTCGCTGTTCACTCTATACTGCCCTAACAGACCTCTCTGCTCTGAAAATCAAATGCTTTTACAAGTAGGTAAACCTAACCTTGCCACTGGTCAAATGGTCCACTCCTTTTATACTATGGAACTCTCTCCCTCCTCAGCTCAGATCCACTAGTAATGCTTCCTTCTTCAAAAAATCTTTGAGACAACATCTCTCCTCCAAATGGCTATGCCCATGTGCTAGTTCCTCACAACCTATAACCTGACTTCACCTGTCTCCTACTACTCCATTCCCTCAGTAAAAAAGGTATTGTCTGACTTTACTAAAACTGTACACTGTGAAACTTGTTGTAGTATTCAATTCTGTTGGTGTTTACTGTTCAAATGTTTGCATTGTTTAAATGATTGCTCTTAAAGTTTGCTATTCTAAATGTATGTATTATTCATTGTTGAGCTATTCTAATGTATGTATTATTCATTGTGGAGCTTTTCTCCCCAGGCCTCCACTGAAAATGGGTACCTTGTTGTCCCAGTGGAGCTTCCCGGTAAACAAATGCAAATAAATAAATAAATGAATGAATGAATAAATAAATAAATAAGATTAGTGTGGTTGTTACAGAACTCAGTGGATCTGTAGTCTACAGATAAAATGACTTAATATTACTATAGGCTACCCACCTCCCCTCTTCTACTACTACTGCAGACACTGTCCCACATCTATAGTCCATAGGAGTGGCAACTATAAAAGATATACTGATACACCACTCAAGCAGAAATTCCATAGAGGGATGTTGAAGACAAGGACACTCCCTTTATACCACCGGAGACTGGACTGTGTTTGTTGACCCCCAACAAACACACCAAAAATTGCCACATTCACAGATACTGCATCAGTACTCTCAACAGCCAGGCACATAATATTTATAGGACTCATATTATGCTACACACTTGACAGAGGATACTCTCCCATACAGCACCTCAACATTACTGCAACTTATCAGCAAACAGAACGCCTGTCAACATTTGCATAACAAGAATGATTGGGACACACACACACACACACACACACACACACACACACACACACACACACACACACACACACACACACAAACCTCATTCTATGCCTTGGCTTATGTTATCTGCACACACACACACACACACACACACACACACACACACACACACACACACACACACACACACACACACACACACACACACACACACACACACACACACACACACCTCATTCTTTGCCTTGGATTACGTTATCTGCACAGTATACAAGGAAACAAAATCAGAACTGTGCATTAGTGAAATTACCATATCACATCACATCATATCCATTTTTCCTGCCATGGCAATGCACCCTACCTGCTTTACAGTCTCTGACACAATATACACCATTGTTGACATTTGCACCTAGTACTTTATCCTCCTACAGTATCAAACTGTCATGCAGTTTCTCAAATATACACATAAATAAAGTATTAGTAGTTTGGGAAAAGTGAAAAATAATACCATTTCCCACTCAATTCCTCTATTTTCATATTTTCTTGCTTATGTTAATTACTACTAGCTTTGTAAACATCATCTCTACAGTTTCCTTTTCAGCAACTTTCCATACTGAGGTGAAACCAGCAATGGTGACAATTACTATTATTGCACAATTTCCAGGCTCTTCACTGGTTAATTATGCTAATGAGCATATTTCAAATGAATGTTCTGCACATTTATGTCATCATGCATCATGTTCCATTCTAAGAAGCTTGTTCATCTTTTTGCACTCACATGAGAATCTATGAAGTGCAGTAAGAGTACATAGTTGTGACGAGTCCATCGAGAACGTAGGTAAACCTGCTGTAGTCTTGTGGTCTGCAGAGATGCTAAAGAGCAAAACTATTAACAATGAATAACAAATCTTGAAACTGTTATAATCATACATTTTTTACTGCCATTGGTCATACCCTAAAGCCATCATGCCATTTCATGTATTCTTGTGCTGTGCAGCAGTGGTTTTATCGCTAGTTGTGCTAACTAGATGTATAAAGTTGTGTATCACATACTGACAACAGTGCATAAGACCTTGAGAGAAATACCATATTTCTCTGGATTGTGACCTGCTGAATGGTCATGGCTTCCAAGGACAATGAAGATGGCAGGACTCCCAGCTGGTGTCCTATAGACAGTAAGATCTTTTTGCACTTGCCATACAGCATACTCCAGGAATGCCTACTTGGAGCCTGTTATGAGGGCTGTTGGTATAAAGTGGATGTTTGGCACAGTTTTGCCAGAGCAGTAAGTGCTGCTACTGGCATAAGCCAATTTGGTGAGCACTGCCAGTACCACTTCAGTGACCTGATTAGGCACCATCCTGAGCCAATAGGAAGAAAAGGTCAGAGCAAGAGAGAGAGGGAGAGAATTATCATGGGATGTATTGTAAGTATGCAGGGCTAATAACTGCCCTGTTATTTTCCCTATAGTTAAACAGGCCCTTGCAGGACATTTAATTGATGTATGGTCTATTTGTTGTTCTTGTTTTTCAGCTTAGGAGGCAATACCAGAGATTGTGCTGCTATACCTATGAAGAAAGGAGCATCTTTCCAAATACATGAGTGAGTATGAGTATTGTCATGTTATGACTTAGTTAGCTATAGCAGAGCAGCATACAACTACCCTGTGGTGTAGCATGTATAGTTAGTTACCTGTGATACATATTTGTCACACTGTTTTGTGCAGTAAGGCATACTTTGCAGAATTATTATGCTTTGCAATATACAGTCTATATCGTCTGGGCATATGCATAATCCTTATATGGCAGGAGATAAGCACTTACATCTGCATGGTCAGTGTACCACTTCCTCACAATGCCAGACATGTAATGAGGTTGTCACATTCCTGCAATATGGACACAAGCTCAGGGCAAGTAGACATGGGCCAAGGAGGGTTGGATGGGTTGGGGCCACATGCCACCATATTGTCCCTGTCAATGCCACCTCCACCTGGCATACTACTGCCATTTGTAATGTACACCTGGTGTGTCCCCTGGTGAATAGCAAAATACATTATGGGTGTTGGTAAGTACCTGTTGATAGCTGTGTTGGCTGCAATTACTTGCCTGCCTTTGGTACACTACACTGTTATTATAGGCATGTGAAGTCACATAAACACTGTCCAAATCCACATGGCATGTCTTTGACTTTATCCCATAAAACATGTCCATAGGGCCACAACTTTCCATACCATTCATGGCCTATTACATCCAACATCATTGTCCTGTCACTTCAGACTCAAAAAAACTTTGAACATGGGTATGGTGACAATGCACATCTGCATGCACATCATACAAAACAGACATTTAAGTTTATATACCTAGTCAGAACTATCTCTATATAAACATATGCATAGATATATATACATATATATGCATAGATATATATACATATATTCTACCAAAACAACTGGGGCACAGGCCTGGCAAGGGCTTGAACAAAAAGAAATGCATGGAAGTAAAAATGTCCAGCCCAAAACATAACACTTCCATCACTCACTATGTTCAAATACCACAATAAACAGCTGCTCAGCGTAATGGCATAGTTCTGTTTTGATGCGACATGAATAAATAGACAATCAAGACAATGTCATAGCAGTCATCCATTATAAAGGAAAGCCTCCGTTACTTGCAAACCGGTTTCACCATATAGGTATCATCAGTGCTCAATACTCGACAGGAAGTTACATAACCACATCCTTTAAATAACCAAATCATTTAAATAAGCACTATTTAAGTGACAATGCACACTATTATACTACCATAAGTAATAAGTAAATGTGCAACATCTGTTTCTAACATATGTACTATAACACAAACAATCCCTCTTCAACTTTCAATGAAACAGTTACAAACAGATATTATTTATAAGCTGACTCAATATGTAAATTAACAACTCTCATTCAACCCTGGCTTGTATAACTCCCCCAAATTAATTATCTACATTGCGTCTTTCTCATCTAAAATGTTATGCTTTTTCAGTTGTGACATCCTTCACCCTAAACTTTATCTATACCAACAAAAATAAAATGTGCCCCAACATGTTTTAACTGATGTTTATATAGTGCGCTTCTACATCTTTTACAGTTGATGTCACTAATATGTAATGCAATATGTAATATGTAATATGTTTAAACGGTCTAGATATTTGACCTACCTAAAGTTAAGGGTGAAGGATTGTCACAACTGTTTCACTGAAAGTTGAAGAGCGATTGTTTGTGTTATAGTATATATGTTAAAAACAAATGTTGCACATTTACTTATTATATTTGCAAGTAACGGAGGTTATCCCTTATATTGGATGACTGCTATGATGTTGTCTTGATTGTCTATTTATTCATGTGGAATTAAAATGTAACTGTGCCATAATGCTGAGCAGCTGTTTATTATGGTATTTGAACATAGTGAGTGCTGGATGTGTTATGTTTTGGGATGTATATATATATATATATATATATATATATATATATATATATATATATATATATACATATATATATATATATATATATATATATATATATATATATATATATATATATATATATATATATGTGTGTGTGTGTGTGTGTGTGTGTGTGTGTGCGCGCGCATGCTCACGCTCGAGTGTGCTTCTAGTCTTTTTGTTATATTTTATTTTATATTTGCTGTTTTATTTCCCTCAGTTTATTTTAGCATCTTCTGTAGCATCTGCCATGGCACTGGCCCCTACCTCACCATAAGCCCTGTCCTTCTTGCACCAGAATACCATATACCTGCAGTTCTGCATTCCCCTACAGGTGTTGGTGGAGCAATCTGAGGGCATCCTCAGTGGCCTCTGCAGTTGGTGGAGATGGCAGGGGTACCTGCCCAGAGAGGTCCTCATGTCACTAACAGAGTTGCTCCACTGCGTAACACTGCCAACACCAACGTATGAGGTACAGCCCTGTGGGGAGGGCAGTGACAATGATGATTATCCTCTTCCTCTGTCCTATTTTTCTCTTCCTTGTATGTTACCTCCCACCCCTGTTTGTTGTCTAGTCCTCCCTGTCACCATCTGACATCCATCTGTATGCATATCAATGTGTCCTTTGTCAACTGCCACTGCCTTTGTGTTAGTGTCTCCCCTACTGGTCTTTCTGTTTTCAATTTGCTCATGTGACCCTTCTTCCATACCTATACCCTCTTTCTGTCCCCTGCCTTCAGCTTATATTCTTCTCCATGTATATTTTATTTTACTTTATTTACATTTGCTTACTATGGTAGAGGACTGACCACAATTTGACCAGCTGTAGGGCTTTACCCTTCTTTAAAAAATGGGCACCTTTCTTAGAAAAAATGATACTGTTCCCCCACACCTACTCCCACTGTTACAATCCCTGTCTCCTCTGCTTGCTGTTCTCCCCATTTTTTGATTTTTTACAAATCACCCATTTCCTCTCCATTTCATTTAGTAAAATTGTATGGAAACATTGCTGGCAGCCACTTACAATGGCTTCCAACTCCTATCCTAGAGTCATGAAATAGCACATATGCACATGCATAGTTGCGTGAATCCTACTGGTGTTCACAAAAATCCCTAGACACAATAACAAAAAAACCCAAACAAACAAACAAAAAACTCTCTCCTCTCTGGCTCTGTCAGGTCTGTGAGTGGTTTATTAATTAATTACTGCTTGACCTATGAGATTAATAGATATTTAACTTCAAGTCACGTTGCACCTCTCAGCATCTCCACAGTAGTCTTTGTGCAGTTGTGGAAGGCATGTTTCTGAATCCCAGTGGATGCTCATGAAGTCTGACAGCAGATGTGAAAGAAATCCTCATTGAGGGAGTTGCAGTGTCTAGTGGTAGTGCCTGGATCTAAACAAACTCTCCAACTGCTGATTTTATTTCTGAAGAGTTTCATTTACAGTCCAGGCCCTGTGGAAAAAAGAACACTAACAGAAAGTTTCAAGCAATCATTAACAATCAATCTATTGGGCAAAGATCCTCTTTCTTTAGTTGTATTTTAAGGCAGTTACAATCACCTGACATTCATAGTAAGCCAGACACCAATGCATTCTCTTATTCATAAAATATATTAATTCATGCAACTACACACTCATTCATACCTGTGCAAGACAGAGCAGATGTAATTAATTATATCTCTATGTATGGTGAGAGTAACAGCCCAAGGAACTCTACTGTAGATGTGCATTATCAACGTAGAATAATATCACCTGCAACCACTTTCACAAAGAATTCTCAACTAATAAAAACAATTACTGCATTTATTTGAAAGCCATATTGTTCCATAGGTTCATAGCCTCATAAGTTGGTACTAGGCTATTGGCCCTAGGGCCTATACAAGCCTAGCCATAACAATTCCCTGGATATTTCTTCCAACAATATTTACTTCCCAGGACCCCTGACATGATCCCTGGGGTGAATTTCCTATCTCCTATCCAATCATCAAGGTTCCTTTTGAAGAGGGCCAAGGAGGTGCTCTGCTTGACATGTATGGGAAGTCTATTCCAGAGTATGGGGAGACTCTGGGTCAGGAACCTATCCCTCCAGCATGTTTTGTTCATTGTGATGACAAGGTTTATATCCATGGAGCATGTGGCTCTGAGGGATTGGGATTTCTTTAAGTGTAGCATGTCCAACAGCTCAGGGTTTGACATGGCCTTGTATGTTAAGCAGAGATCGCCTCTGAGTAGACGATATGCCACAGAGTATAGCTGGAGTTGTTTTAGATGGTCAGCATATGGCATCTGCTTTAGATCTGAAATTCTTTTAGTGAGGTATTTCTGTGGCCTTTCCAGCTGTAGCAGATGTCTTGTGAGGTACATACCAAATGGGGCATTATACTCTATAATGGGTCTAATGAGGGATGAGTACAGTGGGACAATGACCTCTTTTTTTCTGGACGAAAAGCCCTTAGTGATGAGGTGTGCCACATGGATTTCCTGACTGTTGTGACGATGTGGTTATCGAAGGTGAGACCGCTGTCCACCTGTGTCCCTAAGTCTCTCATCACACTTTCGATGTTTAGTGTACTGCCACCTATGTGGTAATTCATGGGTACATGTTTTTTTTCTAGTGGGGATAACTATACATTTCTTGGCATTAAGCTTGAGCCCATGGCTCTGGCACTGGTCATTTGTTTCTGTAAGACCCTTTTGTAGAATATCCACATCATTTGGGGATTCAGTAATGGCTCCCAGTTTGCAGTCATCTGCGAACTTTGTTAGCCAGAGTCCCTTAGTGTTGGCCTGTACTTTAGAGAAGTAGATGCCAAACAAGAGCGGTCCGAGGACTGAACCCTGAGGTACTCCACTTGTCACTTGTCTGGATTTGGAGTCGGCTACTTTTACAGTCTGGGTTCTGTCAGTAAGCCAGTTGGCAACCCATCGAGTGACATAGGGAGTTATGCCCAGCTTAGTAAGTTTGTCTATGATTCCAGCAGATAGTGTTGAAGGCCTTGGCAAGGTCCAAATAGGCTGTGTGGACCACCTTACCCTCGTCCACAGCTCTGGAGACTGATTTGAAGAAGTCAATCAGGTTCAGTAGAAAAGATCGTCCCTTCACAAAACCAAACTGTGTGAGGTCCAGTGTTTGAAGGTTGCCAATGTCTTTATTTATAAGTTCCATGATAATGCATTCCATGCTCTTGCAGATCAGGCTCATCAGACTGATGGGACAGTAGTTCCCGGTATCCAAGGTGGCTCCGCCCTTGTGGAGCGGGATAACTGTAGCTGTGCACCACTCAGTGGGCATGAAGCCTGAGGTGAGGCTATGATTAAACATGACACTTAGGTGAGGTGCCAGTTCATTTTGTAGTTCATGTAGTACACAGCTCAGGATGTCATCTGGTCCCATGGATGCTGTATTCTTAACTTTGGAGAGTGCGGTTTCTACCTGTGTGGTCGTGATTACCAGAATTTGGCAATCTTTTGGTATTGAGATGGGCCCTTTAGGGGTGAGAGGGGGTGAAGTTGGCACTAAATTGATCTGCCAGGATATTGGCAATATCCTTGGGATCAGTATATTTAATGCCATTCTGTTGTAGCTCAGAGCAGATCTAAGTATTACCACTTAGATTCTTGACATAACTATAGAATGCCTTGTGGTTGTCTTTGGAATATTTGGCAATTTTATTTACGTAACTAGCTTTTGAGGATTTTATGAGGGATCTCAGCTTCTTACTGAGACTGGTGAGGGAGTTTTTTGCATCCTGGGATTTTCCTCTTTTCTGCAACAGTTTCTTCCTTCTGTTGTATAGTTTGTTTATAGCAGGGGACCACCAGATTGGCTTCCTTTTTTGGAGGAGAGCATCTTGGTTCTATTTGGGATGGCATGATTCATGCATGAGTGGATGTGCTTGTACAGTTCCTTAGTGTAGGATTCAGCAGTCGAACTTTCAGATCCCGTCTGCATGGGTGTCATGAAGTTTGTCACTTCTGACTTCAGTAGCATGAAGTTGGCTTTGGAGAAGTTTTTTACGGAGGTTTCCTTAATGGGGGGTGGGATGTGGATGTCAAGGGTGATTTGCTTATGGTCAGACCTGACCAATGAGGGGGTGACCACTGGTGTGCAGTATCTATCTCCCATGTTGGTAATGACCAGGTCTAAGATATTGGAACCCCTGGTGGGACAATGCATTATTTGATCAAGGGCATTGGAATTTATGAATTCCAAGAACCATTGGGAAAAGGTGTTGGTACCCGAGTAGTTTTCCCAGTTAATGGCAGAGTAGTTGAAATCACCCAGTATTAGGGTGTTTGGTTGTATCTTAATATTTTCCAGTATGTTTAGAAAGGTTTAGTGAGAATCTTGGGGCATGGTGGGGGATCTGTAGCAAGCTAAAATTTGGATTGCAGTCTTACCTAGTGTTAGTTGCATCTGGAAAATTTCAGATGCATTGTGCTGGGCAATGAGCCTGGAGGTGTGAATATCCTTGGTGAATATGGACACTCCTCCACCTTTAGTGTTTCGGTCCTGGTTTTGTGGCCAAAAAGTGTGATAAGAGTTGTAGCCTGGTATTGCAGGGGTGCTCTCTGGAGCCTTGAACCAGGTCTCAGCTACTGCACATATATCGATGTTCTACATTTTTAGGAGTGCCTTGAGAGAGTGCATTTTGAGGTTTAGACTTCTAGCATTGAGTAGCATTACCTTCAGATTTTGCATACTTGTACCTGTTACGGTGGTGGTTTTGTCCTTTGAACCTTGCCTAAAAAGGGCACTATAGGGGTGGCAAGAGCTTTAGCCAGTAACCTGAATCCCATGGGTGACAGGTACAGAGCATCTCTGGCAAAGCATCGTAGTTTGTCGATCATATCTTCCCAGGCAGACAGATACTGGATCCTCTTTGAATGACACCAGAAGCTTAGCCAATTGTTGAAGTCAATCATTTTGTCCTTATACTGTGGTATCATTCTGGGCGAAGGCAGGATGCTACTCAGGGCTAGGGTCATACCTGCCTGGGCTACATGATCCGAGAGCTCTTCCATGTCTCTTTTCATGTAGTCCAGGGAGGTACATCTCAGGTTATTCACTCCAACATGGACAATGACAGAGTCGTATTTGTACTTGTTGTGGAGTGACTTGAGTGCATGCGTTATGTGGCGGATCCTGGCACCTGACAGACAGCTGACTGCAATTTTCTCCTTGTTCAGCCTGGTGAGTGGGACATCAGTGTGCCTGACTATAGAGTTACCTATGACTAAAGTGTTGGGTACATTGTCTTGCCTTAGGCGCTGTTGTTGAGTGGCACACTGATGTTGTGAGCTATATGTCACTTTGGTTGTGACGGGTTTTTGTTTGCGTTTCAGCTTCGGAGGTCCTTATTGCTTGGGCAGGTTAATGTTAAGGGCCTCCACATATGTGAGTTTAGTGTTGCTATGTGTGGGTGTTGATGGTGTGGGTTTTGAAGGGCTATGAGTTGCTTGAGGTGTACTGCAGGTGTTAACCTTTTTCTCTTGACTGCCTAGGACAATCTTGGCCAGAGAGAGCTTTGCTTCCAGTTTGGCTATGTAAGTGCATCTCTCGCAGGTTGTAGTGTTGGGTGGTAGAAGAGGGTTGTCTGTGTACATGAGGCAGTTGCAGCAGTGCCCCAGTATGCCCAGATTCACCAGGTGGACAGGAAAAATCACTGGAAGATGACCCTTGGACATGCCTGTTTATGTGCATTTTTTGTAAAGTACAAGAGCTGTTTTCCCTTACCTTTGCAAGGTACTTTGCAATTATAGGCTGTTTAGTGCCTACAATTAATTTCTCCTTATTGACAAGGAGTGTTAAGTGCTTGTATCAGTTTCAGGCTTTCTAGTGCTTTCCAGCAGGTTCTAGAGCAAGTGCTAGACACAGGGATTCAGATTTTAGAACTACTACTGTGAAACCAGCTAGTCCTAAGGGAAAACTTGAAGAGCAGACTTTCTGTCACCTGGAATAGTTTAACTGTAGTTCCGTGGTGCTGCACGATGTGAAAAATGTGCAAACACACGCGTTTTTAAGCCAGAATGTTGAAAGGGATAGAAATCAGCCCAAAAAGGCTAATAAAATTACAATTTCAGAGCTGGAAACCACTCCTCTAGTGTTAGATAGGCAGTACAATGCTCACCACTCCCACTGGTAAGCAGTAGGACTTCCCTCTACCACAGCAAGGTCTGGATAGCTCTGAACACAGAAAATAAAGTCCTGAAAACAGCAAAGCCTGGGATCTGGACTATACTGTTCAGGAAAGGTGGGAAATGGGCAAACAAGACAGTATTGCTTTTTGGTTAAAACAGGCTATACAATGCAATAATACAGTAAATAAACACAGAAAAGGCTAACACACTTGTGTGTGTAGTCCTAAACAGTAAAGGCAATTAAAACCAAAATTAGCAATTTAAAACTTTTTAAATGAAGCAAGGCAAGTGCGCAACTGAAAAACAATTTAACAGGCATTAATACAGTAGAATAAGTAGCTAGCCTGCATATACAGATAAGTCTATATATACAGAAAAGCAGCTAAAACACACTTAATTCAGATGCAGTGCAATCTAGAGCACTTGAGTTGTAGCAATATTAAGGCAAATACAGTTATAATAAATGCACTAAAATATACTCTATATTTCCAAAATGTTTGAGAAGCACAGTCAGAACACAAGGAGATTCAGGCACATTTTTTTTTTCAGAAAGGGAGAAAGGAGAAACAGAAAGCCTTCTCAGATGTTCTCTCTGTATTAGGTAGAATTAACTAAGGACACTAGACTGGGAGGAGTGTCCCAGATCAAATTTACAGTAGGGGCAGGCAACTGCAAAGTCACCAAGTATAACAACAAGACACCAACAGGGAGGGAGGGTGGGGACCAATACTAAAGCTATTAGCCTATACTCTTTAGATAGTAAACACTACATAAATCTTTATGACAGCAGTGAGCCACAAAATGAAAGTTTTTAAACAGATAAAGGAGCAAAGAGACTCTACAGAATGCTTTTAACTGCAAACAAATCAGTTACCCGTGCAGATTAGTTGTTGTGTCTTTCGGCTTTTCCCGATTAGGGGTTGCCACAGCGGAACTCCGGTTCGCTAATGATTGGCAGTAGATTTTCACACGCCAAATTGCCAGCCCTGATGCACAACCTTCAATGAAGGTATGCCCATTCACGCATGTCTCCACACAGAAGACGCTTTCGCTGAGAATCGAACAGGACAATGTCTTACTGTGAGACGACAATGCTACCGCAGCACCACCACCACAGTTTAGTTAATAGCAATAAAATACAGTAAAAAGTATGCAGCAGGCAATAAAAAGTGCTATATATAAATTGCTAGAAGCAATAATCAGTATAAATAAGCCAAATAAACAGAATACTTATATATCTCAGATCAGAGTTGTAGTCAATGCCCCTCCTCCACTCTGCTCAGTGTGTATAGACAGAAATCCTCTCAAAGTTAGGGCTTAAATACCAGAAGATACAACTTTAGACAACTTTTTTTTTGAAAAAGCACAAAAGAACCAACCCCCACTAGCCAGCAGCCAATCAACACAATCCAGCCACGAGGCATATAACTACAGCACAGCTCTATGGACTGTAAGATAGTGCTTGTAAGTTTCTAAGGTGTGGATACTCACAGAGTTATTATAGAATGTTGCAACTTGCAAGCATAGCTTCTCAGCAAAAAAGGGCAACACCTGAAACAAGTCAGATGCTGTTAAAGACAGCTAGGAGGGTAAGGGTTATTTGAGTGAAGAGTATTGTTTGACAAGCATTTCCTGCAGAAGAACTGAGGTTGTATATGTTGGCATGTCCACAGAAATAAAGCAAAGAGGACATTTCAGCATATATCCTCGTGCTGATAAGCAGTACTCAAAAAGTGCAAAAAAATAAAGGGAACCAATTGTTTGTGTTTAAAAATGTTTTCCACATATGTTAGCTAACTGGTAACTTCCCACTTAGCCAGATACTGAAAATGTCACTGGTTATCTAGCTTTTGTGGCATTTTAAAGGGAGGCAGCTGCTTTGTTTTTTGTACCTCTTCAAGGTATAGCTTGCATTAAGCTGGCAGGCAGCACTAGGTCCCAGTGATTCAGCGGAGTTCTATAGGCTGTTAGCAACCTTTCTGTGGGCTGTCGGTTAGGGTCACAGTTTCAGAAAAAAAGGAGGGAAGCAAGGCTTACTGTATTTATGTCTGCAAGTGTGCAGAACATTTCAAAGGTTCACTGAAAAAATGATGATAGTATAAAGCAATGAAATAGGAAACCTGGTGAATAGATGGAAAGAAAAAAATGATCTCTCATATGATTTACTGATGTTATTAAAATGTTATGGTTTTTAAATAGTATCATGTTCTAAAGTATGATGCTAAAAAATACCCCCCCAGATATCACACACATTCAGAATATATACAATAAATGTATTAGGAAAGGAAACACATCTAGGGCAGTTAGGGGAAAATGGGCAAAACCGAGTAGGTTGGGTATGGATGGCAGGGTTAATAGACTAGGTTTTGGTGTCTAATATAAATAAATGGATTAGGTGAGGGAAGAAGGATTGGACTGGATGGTTCTGAAGAGGTGGAAGCAAAAGGAAGAAACTTGAAGGGAATGTATCCTTTCATTTAATGGAAGAAGAAATGAAAAATAGCTGTGAAATGATAAGTGGGTTGGTGTAAAAGGAAGAATTAACACACAAGTTAAACATGGTGAATAAGGAAAAGGAGATCTCAGAAAATAGACTGAGAAGTGCAAAAAGCAGGAAATTAGTAGAGTTCAGCTTGTAGGCTTCTAAGGTACAAATGCCCACAACATTAGTATAGAATCTCAGCAGACAACACCTGTTAATATAACTAAATAATTGTGGGAAGATTCTTATCAAGGTTTGAATTAAGGAATAATTAATGTATGGGATCTAAGCAAGAGGAAACTAATATATGGGACTACTTAAGAAAGGAAATGAATGGGCAGGGGATGATTATAAGCAAATAATTGAAATCCTGTTAAGAGAGGTGGATGGGTATAAGCAATGTTATAAGAGGGTGATTACATAAAGATATTTAAAGAACTGGAGCAGGGAGGGGGCGGGGAAGTTTACAAATGCAATAAAGGGGTAAATCATGAAAAGAAGTGTGGCAGTTTATGCATTCTCTGATGTAAATAGATTTTCACTATATATATTATTTTATAGAAGGACTGTTAATGATATGTTTATGCTGCGAGGAGGTACTTCACATGAATTGGAGCTTTTTATTATCTATTTAACCAAGACAGTTGTTTTTATTTCTAAGACTTAGGAAGTCTTACTCAGTCTTACTTTAAGAGTAATGCAAACATTTTAGATATTTTAATGCAGAAATCATTTGATGGGTTGCTCAACATGATGACATATAAAAAGATGGTAAGGAAGAAAATGGATTTGCATAGAACAGGTATGCATACCTCTTCCATATTTAGCAATCTTGTTGAGGGGAAAAAGCAGTGTCTGGCCAGATCAAATACCACTGATGACATTTTAGAGAGGCAAATGGATGACTCATCAGATGAATTTAATATAGGAGATTATGGGGAACAAGCTTTAGTAAAACAGAAGACATCTATTATGTTTGATCATTTCAGACTAAATAGACATGTATTTTCAGAAGATGGATCTAGAGCTAGGGAACTTACTAATAGGTGGTACTGTACGTTGACATTAACATGCAATAGGCGTACAAGTATGATATAGGACACTGCTAAAAGACACTGACTATCATGAAAAATACAGATGGTCATAGCCTTAAACTATATCTGAACAACTTTTGTCCATTTGTAACATATCATAAAACTTGAGGCTGAAATTATACTACAAAGAGCAAAATATATTTAGAAATGTTAGATATAGCCAGAGAAAATTAACTGTACCAGGTACAAGATGTCATTTCTGTAAGTTTTTTATAGAAAATAAATCATTGCTGAATTCTATTAGTCTAAGAAATATGATATAATGTATTTCCAGAATGTAATTCTAGAAATATTGCATATCTGGCAATATGTATACTTTGCTCAGCCTATGCTGGAAAATCCAATAAAAAGTTGAACAAATGTACTATTGATGATTTGTCAGAGATAATACAAATGCCTTACATAACCATAATAATTAAATGGGGGAAAATTATTTTAATTTTGTGTTATTAGCTTGCTAATGAATGTATGAGGGGTGGTGACACAGTAACTGAGACAGAAAATGATGATGGATACATTTACCTGGTGTTCATAAATCCCCTGGATTAAACCTGTGCTGAAAGCAAGATAATAATGTAATTAAAGTATAGACATTTCAGGGGAGGGATTATCATATGATTTTAATTGTAGTTATTTAATGTGGAAAATCTGTGGTCCTAATGAAGCAAGTTTTCTAAATGCTTGTTGGTTGCTTTTATTTTATTTAAATAAACTGTTTCTCTGTGGTTTTCTAAGCCATGTTTTAATTGTTTCTGCATTTTCCTGGCTCATAACTTGATTGCAGCTTCCTTGATATAGTGCATGTGCTAATAGTGTTCACATTCTGTGATGCTATGTATACTAAAAATACTTGGGTGATGTGATGTTATATACTAACAGTGTTCAGGTTATATGATGCTATGTATACTAACAGTGTTCAGGTGCTGTGATGCTATGTAAAGTAGCAGTGCTCAGATGCTGTGATGCTATTCATATTAAAAGTGCTCAGGTGCTGAGATGCTATTTATACTAACAGTGCTTAGGTGCCGTGATGCTAGGTGTAATAACAGTGCTCAGGTGATGTGATAATAGGCGGTACTGCCAGTCTTGCCAGGAGAAGTAGGGCAGTAGATTTGTAACATATTCCACCACATCTAGCTGGAATTTTGTAAATAATTAAATGTAATTTGTATATCAAACTGATTTGTATAGATGCTTGTGCTGAAAATGTATTTGTGAGGTTTGCTTGTGCTAAGATGTATCAACAGTGCACCCTGCTGGGATGAAAAGAAATGTACATGTATTATTGCAACTGAATTAAATGTATATGTTTTAATAGAGGATACTGGGACAGCAGAGGTTAACCAGCTAGCTTACTATAAGAAAAAAAATGGAAATATAAATTAGCTGTTAAACCATTAAAACATCACCCCACAGTGCTGAATAGGACCTGAGATGGTAGGTCTGGAAGAACCCTTTGTTCATTAGCTCAGTAAAAAGAGGGGAAGCCCCAGGTACTGCTGTAAACATTTAGCCTCCTATGCTAAATTCCTGTCTCAGCTTCAAAAGGGGATACTCTGACAACCTAGAGTAAGCTGACCAGATGAGGTCATTCTGCAAGCCATCTTGGATGTTATATTTTACAGGGAGTAATCTCTGAGTATTGAGTATTCTGTTTTGGGGAACCTGACTAGAAAGACTGCTCATGTATTTCACTGTGCCCTACCCTATCAAGTAAGTTATCAAGGAATAATAATTCTCCTAGATCCAGTCAAGAATATAGTGAGGCTTAGTTTAGAGATTGTTTTGCTTTATTTGTATGAGTCTGTCCATCAATGTTATTTCAAATATTCCCTGTGATTTGAACTCTGTGGTTTACTGTATATATATATATATATATATATATATATATATATATATATATATATATATAGGTCTACTTTCATTTGTCAAAAGCTCATTATTTTGACAAACAAAAGTACGACCCCATTTACGCAAAAGTGCACTTAAACGAAAGTGCACTATCATGAATTCAGGTTCAGCGAACTGGTAATAACAACAAAAGAAAGACTGCAGCACTAAAGCACGCTACAGTGGGGATAAGGGAATATACCTGTTTCCCTACTATAGTGCGATCTTGGAGTTAGTATATATAAAGTAGCAGGGGTGGGGGGGCACATGGGGGCAAAACTGCCTTTGTAGTGTGTAATTTTTTTTTTGTTTTTATTACCGGTTCGGTGAACCGGTATTTGCAAAAGTGTACTTTTGTTTAACTGCAATTTCATGTAAATGGGGTCGCACTTTTGTTTGTCAAAATATTAAGCTTTCGATAAATGAAAGTAGACATATATATATATATATATATATATATATATATATATATATATATTTAGTATTTTCTTGCTTTTTTATTATTTAGAATTAAATATATTTAAACCTTTTATTGTATTCTGGCTGGTCGCTGTAGAAAGTATTTAACCTTTGACAGTGCTTAAGTTTATTTGGTGACACTGTGTGGGTCACTCCAGAAGGGCTAGCTGTCTTGGTCAACTACTACCATTTGTATTAGTATTAATATTGCACAGTTTAACTGGACATGCTTTGTTAAGGACCTTAGAGTAGCTGATTGTGGAGTGTCTGGTGGTGGTGATAACTACCTTATATTCTGGACATAAGGGGACACAGCAGGTAAATATGTGCCAGTCTTTCCCAGGTGTGTGTGTGTGTGTGTGTGTGTGTGTGTGTGTGTGTGTGTGTGTGTGTGTGTGTGTGTGTGTGTCAGCTACTTGGAGCAGGGACACAAAGCACTGTAATTACAGAGAGTGTACTGGAGATCTCGGCTTGGACACTCGGCTGAGGACCTAACCCTACAGCTGTACCAGTGGGGAGTATTATTGGGGACCTGGAGGGAGACAGTTAGAGAGATCCAGACCCAGGACTGAATGTGTTCCCTGTGTGCTCTTAAGGGAAATTGTCCTTGTTGCAGAGAGATCTGCATGTAGAAATACTGATTGTATCCATTTGTATTCCAAATGCACGTCCCTCTCCAGTGTCAGTGCTGAGGATTCAGGCTTTTTGATTACTGGTCCAGCATGGGGATATCATAGGTGCTATGTTATGATGCTATGTATACTAACAGTGCTCAGGTAATGTGATGCTATGTATACTAACAATACCTGTGTGATGTCATGCTATATACTAACAGTGCTCTGGTGATATGATGCTATGTATACTAACAGTGCTGAAGTGCCATGATGATGTGTATACTAACAGTGCTCAAGTACTATGATGCTGTGCATACTAACAGTGCTCAGGTGCTGTGATGCTATATGTACTAACAGTGCTCAGGTGCTGTGATGCTGTGTATTCTAACAGTGGTCAGGTGCTATGATGTTATGCATATTAACAGCACTCAGGTCCTGTGATTCAATGTATACTAACAGTCCTCAGATGCTATGATGCTTTGTGTACTAACAGTGCACAAGCGTTGTGATGCTATGTGTACTAACAGAGCTCAAGTGCTGCAATGCTATGTATACTAAAAGTGCTCAGGTGCTGTGATGCTATGCATTTTGATGTGATAATATATACTAACAGTGTTCAGGTCAAGTGTTGGTATGTATTCTAACAATACTTAGGTGCTGTGATGCTATATGCTAACAATGCTCAGATTCCATGATGTTATGCACTGTGCTAAGCATACTAGCAATATTTAGATGATGTGATAATATATACTACTAGTGTTCAGGTGAAGTGTTGGTATGTATTCTAACAATACTTAGGTGATGTGATGCTATATGCTAACAATGCTCAGGTACCATGATGTTATGCATACCAACAGTGCTTAGGTGCTGTAATGCTATGGATACTAACAATATTTGGGTGATTTGACACTATATACTAAGAATACTTAGGTTTTGTGATGCTGTATACTAACAATGGTCATGTGCCATGATGCTATGCATACCAACAGTGCTGAGGGGCTGTAATGCTATATAAATTAGCAATACTTGGGTGATGTGACACTATTTATGTATGTATTTATTTATTTATTTATTGACATTTGTTGCCTGGGAAGGTCTGACTGGGTCAGGAATCCATTTTCAGTGGAGGCCAGGGGAGAAAAGCTTCACAAAGATTTTTATATACATTGTAAGAGTTTTTTTTTTTATTTTACATATACATGCAAAGTGGTAGACAGTTATACATGGGCAATTAAAATATGTTTTTGCATAAATAAGTAGTTTTTTCCATTAAAAAGTAACAGTGGTATGTTGTGGTTTAATATCACAGGATTAATGGTAAAGTAAAATAGAATTGTGTTACAGCAGTGCTGAGACAAAAGAGCTGAAATAAGTAATCTATAGGTACTATGGTGACAATTTTCACAGGTAGAAGTGGCTGCTATAGGTTAAATGGGAGGGTGGGGTAATATAGGTAGAGGGCATGAGGTTAGAGTATTGAGATCAAGATATAGCTGCCCTGGTAGTTTTGGCTAGGAGAGTGGTTAGAGACATTTTTATTAGTGATGGACCAGGGTAGAATAGAGAGATGAGAAGATTGACTAGAGAAGTTGGGTAGGTTTTAGAAGGAGGGGTGTATTGAGGAGGTATGTGGTGGTCCGAGGTTAAGTGATGTGAATGGGGGTTGAAGTCTGGATGGTACAGTTGGAAATATGAGGTTATATATCAGCTTTGGAGCAGGGGCAGATATGTGAGTTAAGAAGGTGATTTTTTTAGTATGATCTTGAAATTTTTTGGTCTTTCCATAGAACTAATATTTGTAGGTAGGGCATTCCAAGGTTTAGCAATAGCATAAGAGTACAGGCATTGGCCAGCTCTTTTATTGGCTCTGTGTACTAATTGTTTGTTTTGTGCTGAGGAGCTGTAATGCTATATATACTAACACAGCTGGGGTGATGTGACACTATATACTAACAATAGTTAGGTGTTGTGATGCTATATACTAACAAGGCTCATGTGGCATGATGCTATGTGTACTAACAGTTCTGAGGAGCTGTAATGCTATGTATACTAACAATACTTGGGTGATGTGATGCTATATACTAACAATGCTCAAATGCCATGATGCTATATATACTAACAGTGCTCAGGTGATGTGATGCTATGTATCCTAACAGTGCTCAGGTGCCGTGATGCTATATATACTAACAGTGCTCAGGTGCTGTGATGTTATGATTACTAACAATACTTGGGTGATGTGATGCTATATACTAACAATGCTCAAATGCCATGATGCTATATATACTAACAGTGCTCAGGTGATGTGATGCTATGTATCCTAACAGTGCTCAGGTGCCGTGATGCTATACATATTAACAGTGCTCAGGTGCCATGATGCTAATTAACAGTGCTCTGGTGTTGTGATGTTATGCATACTAACAGTGCTCAGGTGCTGTAATGCTATATGTACTATCAGTGCTCAGATGCTGTGAGGCTTTATATACTAACAGTGCTCAGATGCTGTGATGCTATGTATTCTAACAGTGCTCAGGTGCTGTGATGCTATGTAGTCTAACAGTGCTCAGGTGCTGTGATGCTATGTATACTAACAGTAAGGGTCTATATCAGTTTGTCAAAGTCTAATTACAGTGAACAGCTGCTCATTGAACCACAATCACAGAATGGCCATTCATTGAATGTTCACATCAGCGAATGTTTTTCCCAGGGAAGGAAATAACTTGGTCAACATACAGAAATGTGTCCTTTTCCCCACTGTAGTGTGATCTCAGAACAGTTATATATAAGTAGGGGGTGGGGGAGCAGCCCACCCACTTTGGTGGGTTTGATGTATGATGCACTGTGGTGTGTGTGTCTGTTGGTCTGTTGGCCACGTCATGTGATACTATGTATACTAACAGTACTTAGATGCCATGATGCTATGTATACTAACAGTTCTCAATATACTGACAGTGCAAATTTTGTGAATGCTTGTTGATTATTTTTATTGGTTTCAAGAACTATATTTTAATTGTTTCTCTATTTACCTGGCTCAGAATTTTATTGCTGTCTGTCTCTCTGTCTCTCTCTATCTCTCCTGTTTATGCACCAAGTGGTACATTGGGCAATGAACACCTTTCAGTGCTCATTGTTTCTGTAGCAGTTACAGATTTTAAGGGCTCAGGTTGCTAGCCCAAGGCTCAGCCCTCCTCAGAAGGTGCACCACACACAGTTGCATGCACACACTCACACCTAGGGCCAATTTACAGTGTCCAGTCCACCTACTGCATGTATTCGGAATGTGGAAGGAAACTGGACTACTCGGCAGAAATCCATGCAAATGCAGGGAGGACATGCAGACTCCACACAGAAGGCAGCCCAGTTGAGAATCGAACCAGAAAACCTCTTGCTGTGAGGAAATAATGCTAACCACTATACCACATCGCCACCCTTTTTATTACTCTATCTTCTTTTATATAGTTCATGTGATAACAGTGTTCAGGTGCTGTGATACTATGTATTAACAGCGCACAGGTGCCATGATGTTATATATACTAACAGTACTGGATGCTGAGATGCTATGCATACAAGCAGTATTCAGGTGTTGTGATGCTATGTATGCAAACAATAATTGATTGATATGATAATATATACTAACAGTGCTCAGGTGCTGTGATGCTATGTATACTAACAGTGTTCAGGTGCTGTGATGCTGTGTATGCTAACAATACTTGGGTGAAATGATGCTATATACTAATAGTGCTCAGGTGCTGTGATGCTATGCATACTAGCAATATTTAGATGATGCGATGATATATACTAACAGCGCTCTGGTGCTGTGATGCCACGTATACTAAAAGTGCTCAGGTGCTAAACTTCCTAAAAGTTATGTAGCCTCTACAAAGTTGTCATGCATCTCTCATGGTGCTTGGTTCTCTTCTAATAATCTGTACTTACTTCCTTCAATTATCTATGCTGTATATATTCTAACTAAGCTACATTTCCTGATTCTTCTTACAACAGAATGGCCAAATCTACTGCAAGATATTACTGTAAAAAGCACTTTGGTTTAATTAGTTGTAGCTTCAAATGGCTTAAATTAACAAAAAAACTGTCCCCAGATTTGGAAGACATTTACTTAAACAGCTTTATACCCTTAATGTCCTGCTTTGACTAATACTGCAATGCTGATGTTATATGAGTAGAGCAAACTGTGGCAAAAAGTTACACTAGTTCCTTGCCACATTTTTTAAAACACACACACAAACACATGCATACACATTGCCAGTAGTCTTTAAAATCCCCTAGCATCAATGAACTCATTTGTGGATGCTTAAATGGTTACCAGTACTGCTTGCAAGGCCAGATGGGCACTCTTGCCCAACAACATTGATCACACAACTAACTTGCAAGGATCGAGCCACACCTCTTCTACAATTCCAGTCAAAATAATAATCCAAAAACAAACACCAACATTGCTGAAGAAATGTTTAATAGAAAATACTAAGCACTTTAATCCCACAATTGTAAGGCAGTTCATTAGAATACAAGTAAAATCATAACTTCCACATTTGAAAGCAGCTACAGGAAATGATGTCATAAATTCCTACTACATGAAATAACTTCACAGATTCCTACTACAGTGAATAATATCACAAACTCAAATGTAAACAAACCTGAAAAAAAACTTGTTTTAAAAAATGTGTTAAAAGCCCTAAATTAATTTAAACAGATAACTCTTTCATACCATTTATTTAATTTGGGTAGCAAGCATTTTTAAAGCAGATTGATGGGCACATGGTCATTCAAGGCTGGTGGAACTGAGGAATTTAAACTTATCTGCCATAGCAGTTCCTTACATTTCTACCAAACTTTCCGGCTCAGCACAAATCGTGCTTTACTAAACCATTGTTTACATCTTTGTTACAAATGGCACTGGTGTGTTCATACAATCATTTTTTAGTTCAATTTTCTTTCTTTTCTCCAGTAAAAAAGCTGGTGTATGATGCCCACCTGGCCACATAAATTCTTAATGCACAACAGAATATCAGTAACAAATTGATTCATATTGTTTGTATCTTTATGGACTTGACTTCAAATAACAATTACTTTCAATTTTAGGGTGATTTTTTAAAATAAGTTCATGATGGGGCAATGGGGGTAGTTTAGCCCACATTTTTGTGAACACAGTATTGGTAGCATGGCAACAAAGCTTTTTGGTATTACATGAAATTATACATCCAGTTTTTGGACAACATTTCTATTATTTGGCAAGGGGAATGTGACACAATAGATAATTGGTTTGCATATTTACAAACAGCAATGCTTTTAAAGTTTTCCTATAAAAATCTGTGGAATCTATTGACTACCTGAATATTAATATTTACAAAGATATGTTATCCAGGAAAATCCAATGCAGAATTTTTAGAAAACCCACATTTTGTAGGAGGCATCTACCTTACAATAGTAGTCACCCCTTAGACAGAAACATTAAATGGTTTGTTTGTCCAGATTAACATCTGAGGATATGTTTTTCCTGCAGAACTGGATAAATTGTGTGATATGTTTTTAAATAAGAAATGTCTGAATGATTTTGTGGTGGAAATGAAAAACAAGGTTGTGGGTTACAGACAGTTGAAATTTTTTCCTACTTTACCCAAATCTATTGAAATAAACAATGTTACACATAATCATCCTGTTTAAATGCTGCTGTGGTATTAACCTTTTCAACTGACCCAAGAGCAATAATGTCCATTATTAGGAAAAACTGGTTTGTCACTTTGATGTCTTGAAAACAAAGCTAGCCTTTGCACCCTATTTAATTTTTAGAAGAACTTAATCTTTAAAGAAACTTTTGGAATTCCTAGGGGTTGAATCCAGTGACACAGGATGCAAAATGTATAAATGTGGGAGCTGTAACCAATACCCCTTTACTATGAAGGTTCTTTGATTTCTTTGGGAGACTTTACAAATTTCATTATGCTAGCAGGTAGATTTAATTGTGATACATCTGGGGTGGTTTATATGGTGGTATGGGTATTTAAAATGCCTTCATGAGCATGTTTATTTCAACTCTGAAGAAGTCCCATGTACATGGGATGAAACCACTTAGTTCTTTTATAGGGTCTATATTAGATGAACGAATTATCAAAATGTCGAGTACAACATGCTCGACACACTTTGATCGATCGTTCATCTAATCGGAATCTGCAAATGGCGAAAACTGGAGTTTCTAAATGTTTTAGTTGGCCATGGTCGCGAGTGCAGCTTGTGATGTAAAGACGTTATACTGTCTGGAATGGCTAGGTAAGCAAATTCATTACTTGTGTAAGTATTCGTTCTGCGATTACTGGGAAATTGTCCTTTCCCCAATGTAGAGTGATCTCGGAGTTGGTATATTTATTTAGCGAGGGTGTGGGGGCGAAGCCCCCCACTTTGTTTTAAAAGCAGAAGAGTGTGTTTAGGTTTTAAAGTTGTTGAATGATGTGAGCATGTAAGGGTTTATATATATTCGTTGTATGTGTGTGTTGTATGTTAGTACAGGAAAGGTGTGGGACAAACGAAATGTTTCAATTTAGTTGTATTCAGGCTTTTTAGTTTTTGATTAGGTGACCGTTTGTTCAAAATGTGTCGACCATGTTGTACTTGACATTTTGATCATTCGTTCATCTAATATAGACCCCTTTTATGTGTTTTTGTTTTTAAAGTGTATTAAAGTACCTTAAAAGTACAGTTGTTGCTCATTCAAGTTGAAGTTCTTGGTTTTATAGTGTTCAACATGCCACTATAAAAGAAAGTTGTTGGAAAAGTGTCGCATATGAGTAAATTTACACTCAGGTACAATGATTATACAACAGCTCATTTAGAGGTATAGCAGAAAGTGCAACTGGTGTTTTGTGTGAGTCGCTCGCATGCCATTTTCTGTGTGGAGTTTTGTAATGTGTTTGGCAGATTTCCAGTGTGATGGCAGCACTTAACAGATCATTTGTAACTTCACAAGAAGTAAGTTTACCTGGGGACTTATCAATTTTGATATAACAAATAGTGAAATTTGTTCCTGGGATTTGTGAAACCAATAAAGGTGTGCTTCAATGCAAGGGTGAGCTCTCCCTAGTCATGTAATTCCAGAAGGAATGGGCACCTTCATGAGCATTCTGGCATGGAAAATGGTCGATCAGTTGTGAGTACTCAGCAATATACTGATTTTAATTTTGAACAGTGGTTAATGACATCACTACATACATTCAATACAGGGTTAACTGTCCATTGAACAAGTCTGAAAGTGCAATTAGTTGAGTTTGAATGCAAACTCTTGAAATATAGGAACCTACAGCTTGAGAATGGTTATTTTAATGAATATCTACGAGTCAAAAGGGTTCCCAAATGATTGGGAGTATGGAAATTTTCTGTAGGAAAATTAAGTTATTAATTAAAGAAAATGAGAGGAAAATTATCAAACTCAATGTGGAACTTAAGGAATTAAACAACGCTGTTGTCACCAATTTAATTTTTGTTTCTCTGATAGATGACTATAATAATTTGTTTTTGAAAGTATATAAAATTATAAGTAATAACAAAGAGTGAAAAGTTAAGAAACTTGATAAGGATAGATGTGAATATGAAGAGAGGTGTGCATAACTAACACGCCCTTCATACAACAACCAGATGGGGAAGATCCCTTTGTTGATTTTAATGTTGTTGACAATGCTTGCTAACAATATAGCAAACATGGGCGACAATTTGACTGATAAACCTTTTTAGAAGACTTTCAGGTGAGATGATCCAAGAGGTTAGCTCAGCAGGAGAACACACACAATGAGCTGTTGTGAATCAGGGAAGGAATAGTTATACTGGTTATCATTTATGGGGCTGGGGAGGTCAAAGAAACATTAGGTATGCCCCTGGCTGGAATTTGTTTTTGTGGTTATAAAGGAAGATTTAATTTGTCAGTATGTGTTGACTTTAACATTTTTAATTTGTCAAGCTCTCCCCTTCCTGAAACTTTTGTGTCGCTTTTTAAAAAAGATTTTCATTTTGTACGTAACTTTAGGGTGGACATTGCTAAATTATTGATTCAGTTGAAATTGTATACTAGAAGATTGAATTTAAATTTGTTTTTTACAGATAAAACTGTTAATATTTGTGAGTTGAATTTAAAAACGGAAGAGTTTGTTCCTATCTCCTTAAACTCAAATCCATTAGTAGCTACCTTTGAGAGGTTATGTGAGAATCAATTTAGACAACTTCACAAAAGTAAAGGGAGATTTGTTGACAATTTATCACATGACAAAAGAGAATATTTGAAACATTTAATGAAAGATACAAGTCTGAGGGTTATGAAACTAGATAAAGGAGGGGGCACAGTAGTTATGAATACTATAAACTAGTCTTGCAAAATGATAGAACTTTTATGTGTTGAACACACTTATAAGACAGTGTCTGGAAATGAAATTAACATAACATACAGGGAAATTGATCTTGCTTTGAATTACCTGTTATAACAAGGGTTTATAAAAAAACAACTTTTGACTATTTGATGGTAGATAAACCTGTGATCCCCTCCTTGTTTGGTATTCATAAAAATCAAATGGACCCTCCCTTTAGACCCATAATTGCCGCAACAGGTTCTAAAACTGAACCAGTCGTGAAATAAAATAGACAAGAAAAGTAAACAATGTTTTGAAGGGTCATCTTAAATTCTACATGCTTTATGACATTTGTTAGAGAATATGAAGGAAGTACCTTTTGATGAAACTCTTTTATTGGTGACAATTGATGTGATTGATTTATTGATGGTCATTCCCACAATGAAGGACGATATTGGTTCAATGAATTTTTGATAGGGCAAGATTCCATTTCTTTAGCTAAGATTTTAGCAACTGACACCCTATTGGAAATTGTTTTATCCAATAATTTTATTTTTTGAAGGGGAATATTTCTATCAAGCTTGAGGGGTAGCAGTGGGTGTGGTGTGTGCCCCCATTATCACTAATGCAGCTTCAGCAGAATTGGAGAAGTGCTTTATTTTTAATTCTGAGTTCCAGCCCCTAATTTATATTTATTTTAGATTTTCAGATGATATTTTAATTGTGTGGAACTGTTCTAGAGATGAATTAACTTCTTTTATTTCTTATTTAGAAACAACTAACAATTTTTGAGCTTCACCTACCATTCCGATTATGATCAAATTAATTATTTAGATGTAACCTTAGGGAAGGACAATATTTTAAAAAAGTTTACATCAACTATTTATAGAAATAAGACCTTTTCCAACTCTTATTTACATTTCAACAGCTGTCACCTATTTCACCAAAAGAGAGGGATTGTTAAAGGTCAAATGGTTTGGCTATTGAGACGTATTACACAGGATGAAGTGTTGGAAAGGGAAATTCGTTATTTGTGTGGTATATTAAAACATACGTGTTATCCCAGGATCTTTTATTTTATGTCAAGGAAGAAGTGTTACAAGGTAGGATGACTAGGTTTGCACCCTTATTGGAGTCGGAACAAATAACATTTATAGGGACAAATAAGTATTGTTTAGACAATCTGGGAACTAATGTCCTATGTTTTATAGTCTGGTTTAACTATTTAGAATTTATGGAACTTGGTCTTTCTGATTGATTTAAAGGATATATTTGGTGGGTGCCCATTATCTGTTTTTAGCAAAGGAAGTTCTATAATGAATTTGATAGAGGGTCACCTGAGGCTTTTTTTTTCTGCTGGTCATATCCTCTGTATGTACATGTGTGGCTGATGCAAATAATGTAGGTTAATACATGAAGGTCCTTATCTCTTGGTCAAAGGTTATGACTGGAGTTAACATGTCCAGGTAAATGCAATTGTAATACTTTCCATGTTGTTTACTTCACCACTTGTAGTTCTTGTACTGCATTCTATGTAGGAAAAACCAACCGAAAGTTATGAGAGCATATGAGGGAATATTGTTATGTTATCAAAAAACAGCAAACTAACAATGCCCTGTACAAACATTCAATAAATTGTAAGAATTTTAAGAAATTTAGATTTCTTTTTGTAATAGACATGGCTTTTAATGCCTAGAGGGGAGGGGATTCCAACAATCTTTTAAAATTTAAAGAATTATCATGGCAGTTGAAGCTCAATGCTTGCCAGATTCCAGATATCAATGATTCCCTATCCATAGGTTCATAGGTTCATAGGTTCATACTAGGCTATCTGCCCTGGGGCAATTATAAGCCTAGCCCGATTCTGTATGGCTTACGCCACCCCTTGATTTGAGTATACTGTGCCCTTTTTAAGATTTAGTTTACTGTGCCTCTGTTTAATAGTGACACGGGAGTAATCCCTGGGACAAACCTATGATCTCCCATCCACTTATCAAGATTCTTCTTGAAGAGATTCAGTGAGGTGCTCTGCCTCACATGAACTGGAATTCTATTCCAGAGCGAAGGGAGCCACTGGGTTATGAATCTGTCCCTCCAGCAAGTTCTATTTATTTCTGTGCTGAGGTTCAAGTCCCTCGAGCGTGTGGCTCTAAGGGATTTAGATTTACTGAGGTGGAGCATGTCCATTAATTCTGGATTTGACATAGCTTTGTATGTCAGGCATAGATCGCCTCGAAGTAGACGGTATGCAACTGAGTAGAGCTGGAGTTTTTTTAACTGAGCAGCATATGGCATCTGTTTGAGACCCTTGATCCTCTTGGTGAGATACTTTTGGGGTCTTTCTAATTGCTGCAGGTGTCAGGTAAGGTACATCCCAAAAGGGGCATTGTATTCTACGATGGGCCTGATGAGGGATGAATAAAGGGGCACGATTACCTCTCTTGATCTAGATGTGAAACCCTTCGTGATGAGGTGGGCTATGTAGAAGGTCTTTCTAACCACTTTGGCAATGTGGTTTTCAAAGGAGAGATTGCTATCAACTTGGGTCCCCAGGTCCCTAATAACTTTCTCTGTACTTGATGGGTTTCCGCCTATGTGGTAATTTGTGGGCACATTGTTTTTGCCAAAGGGTATGACTATACATTTTTTGGCATTTAGCTTTAAACCTGGCACCAGTTATCTGTCTCTGTGAGACCTTTTTGAAGGATGATTGTGTCAGCTGGAGAGTTGATTATGGCGCCCAGTTTGCAGTCGTCTGCGAACTTGGTGAGCCATAGTCCTCCCACGTTTGCCTGTACCTCGGAAAAGTATATACCGAACAAGAGTGGTCCCAGGACAGAACCCTGTGGGATGCCACTTGTGACCGGTTTCAAGTCTGACATGGCTCCAGCAACTCTCACTCTGTGGGTTCTATCTTTGAGCCAGTTTGCGACCCATCTTGTGACATAGGGGTTTATATTTAAGCTGGATAGCTTATCTATGATGCCCGAGTGGGGTATTGTGTCAAATGCCTTTGCAAGGCCCAGATAGGCTGTGTGGACTACCTTCCCTTCATCTATGGCTTTGGTGACTGTTTCAAAGAAGTCAACCAGGTTCAAAAGGCAGGATCTGCCCTTGACAAAGCCGAACTGGGTAGGATCTAGTGTCTGTAGGTCCCCAATGTCTTTGTTTATGAGCTCCATGATGATCCTCTCCATAGCCCCATTGTTAGTGTATTGAAAGAAAGGGCATATAAGTTATAACTTGGACCTATAAATAGACATATATACATCCATACAGTTTTGCACACATTAATAAGTGTATGTAATGTATTTTAATGTGTCATATTTTACTTCAAATGGATATAAAATACATATTTTTAATAGGGCTGGGACTATTTTTATGCTTCCCTATTTATTAATATGACTTTTAATGTGTATCATTTCACATCTGTACATTTACATTTATATTTATATTTTCTATTTAAGTATAAACATTTTAACAGTATTAAGTGGATTCTTTAAATTGTTTCATTTATATATATATATATATATATATATATATATATATATATATATGTGTTTAGTTATTTTATGAACTATATTGATTGAGAATTCACAGTTGGAGTGTTCTTGCAGTTGTTTAATTAATTAGGCATGAGAAAAATGTGGATTGATGTTGTCGGTATTTAAAATGCCTTCATGGGTGTGTTTATTTCAACTCTGAAGAAGTCTCCATGTACATGGGATGAAAGCGCTTAGTTGTTTATATGTTTTTGTTATTAAAGTATGTTAAAAGTACAATGGTTGCTCATTCAGTTTGAAATTCTTGGTTCTACAGCATTCAACGTCCCACTATAAAAGAAAGTGATTGGAAAATTGTCGTATATGAGTAATTTTACACTTTGGTACAACAATTATACAATGGCTCATTTAGAGGTATAGCAGGAGGGGCAATTGGTGTATTGTGTGAGTTACTCTCTGGATTCCAGTTTGGTTACTAGTTTTCATGCCATTTTGTTTGTGGAGCAATATTAAAAAGCTGAAATAACAAAAGAAAGGAAAAACATCAGCACGAAAGAATCACTACCATGTTACTTTAAATAATAAAAGATAAAATGCATGTGAGACAAAACAGCCAACAAAATGTATCATATAGTTAACAATGCACTAAATAAGTTTTAGATCTTTATTGCCATTAGACTTCTTCTTTCGTCTGTTCTCATTAGGTCACCACAGGTGATCATCTGTTTCCATTTCTTCCTGTCCTCTGCATCTTGCTGTGTCACACCAACCACCTGCATGTCATCTCTCACCACATCCATAAACCTAATCTTAGGCCTTCCTCTTTTCCTCTTACCTGGCAGCTCCATCCTTAGCATCCTTCTCCCAATATACCCAGCATCCCTCCTCAGCACATGTCCAAACCAGCGCAATCTCGCCTCACTGGCTTTGTCTCCAAACCGTCCGACCTGAGCTGACCCTCTAAAATACAGACTCCTAACCCTGTCCATCCTCATCACACCTAATGCAAATCTTAACAGCTTTAACTCTGTCACCTCCAGCTCTGACTCCTGTCTTTTCGTCAATGCCACCGTCTCCAACTCATATAACATAGCTGGTCCCACTATGCTCTTGTAGACCTTGTATTTCACTGATGTTCATCGTGCATACAGCTGCAGTCATAACAGATGGGTTCTCCTGCCATCAGGCGGGTCCTCGGTCGGCCGAATTCCAAAGTCTAGGTCCGGCGTCAGTTGTCGTCGCTTTCTTTCCTGACGTCAGTGCGACAGGGGTATATAAGACACAGACAACGCCATTTTCTTCAGTCTTTTTTGCCGCGCGGTGCCCGAAGCAGAAGCAGTTCGCAAGTGCCGGTCGGCCAGCTCCTGAAATTACGAAAATTTGGAAACCGAAGTCTTTTTTAAAGCTAAGTACCCCATTGGGGAAACTTTTCTTGCCTCAGACCGATGTCAGACAAAGTTAACAATTGTATTTCTTGTGGGAAGCAAATACCGCATAAGGATTTCCATTCCCTCTGTATACCTTGTTTAGGCCCAGACCACGACGTCTCGGGCTGTCGCTTTTGTGCTACTTTCAATAAACGCACTATTAAGCGTCGGGCGGAGTTCGCCCAGCACTTTTTTGGTAAAGCTTTTGATTATAAAATGTCGTCGGAGACCCCGACTACCGTTTTGTCCAAAAAACGCAAGGACAAAGACCGACACGTGAGGTCCGTGGCCTCCACTGACACCATGCCAAAACCGGCTACACGTGGTCCAGTTCTCAGCGAGGCGCCTACGCAGCCCCTGACTACCGACGACACTTCTCTGGCGGTGTCTTCTGTAACCGAGACCGCAGGTACCTCGGCCCATACCCTGACTACAGCTACCGAAGCCACTGTGAGTGTTGAGCCTCTTAATGTGGACAGGTCCACTTCCACCCATGGTGTCTTCAGACCCTCATCTTCCTTTTCCATAAAGGCCTTTACTAAGTCCAAATCAGCCATGCATCCCAAGAGGCCTGTTGCACAGGGCCCATCTCCAGGTCCCATGCCTAAAAAGCAGATGCTCAAAATGGCTGAGGATTTAATTACTCTTATCAGGGGTTCCCAACCCCCTCCAGACAAGAGACCCAGAGTGGAGGAAGATTCTCCCTCTTCTGACCAGGGCTCCATTATTTCAGAACATTCTGATGAAGAGGAGCACTCGTACTCTCCCTTTGAAGATTCTGATGCAGAGCAGTCCATTCCTTCTGTATCTCCCCCAGAGGATTTTTCTTTCGGGGAAACCTTGCATACCTTGAGGGAACACTTCCATTGGGAAGGCCAAGTTTTTCAGTTTCCAAGAAAAGACTTAGGGAATTTCTTTTGCTACCTCAACACAGACCTCTGGCGATACCTCCTGTCCTGGACATACTTGATGATGTTTACTCGGAGGCTTGCCTTAATCTGGATTCCCTGCCTCCTGCCCCAGTCAAGCCTGATAGGTACTACAGAGTTCCTAACTCACACCAATTTCTTTACAAAAGCCATAATGCTGACCCTGAAACCATTTCTCAAGGTCCCAAGGGAATGAAGGCCTCTACTGCTAAGAATCCATTACCTTCCGAAAGAGAGTCTAGATCCTTAGAAAGGTGGGGAAAAAAGGTATATACCTCGGCCACCCTAGCCTTGAGGGCCTTAAATTGTCAGTTCCATATGCTTAAATATCAGCAGTTTCTGTTATCACAATTAAGGAATAAAGTGTCACAACCTGAACAACCAGATTTGAAGGAGTTGCAGGATATGATGCATAGTGCAGAACAAGTGGGTAAACACACATTACAATGTGGCTATGATGCTCTAGAGGCCTCAAGTAGAGCTGCTGTTACAGGATCAGTCATTCGTAGACATGCCTGGCTTAGGGAACAAACCTTGCCTGATCATGTTAAAGCTAAACTACTAGATGCTCCTTTACAAAAGGATGTATTATTTGGTACTAATGCTGAGGAGATACTGCGGAAAATGGAAGAAAAAGCTAAATCTATGCAAACTGTCAAAGCTTTTCTACAGGTACAACCACCACGTTTTAGCAGAAATTGGCCTTCAAAAAACTGGTCCTTTCCAGCCACGGACAAGCCCCAAAGAGGTAGATACAGGCGCACAAGGGGCAGAGGACAATCTCAAGGATCATATAGAGGCAGACAATGGCAAACTCCAACACCAAGAGGTGGCGAAGACAGTGCACAACAATGCAGGAAACAAACCCAATGACTTTCCCCTTTGCATGCCAAGCAAGTCTCAGCTGGCAGCACCCTTGGGAGGAAAACTGGCATTATTTTCAAAAAATTGGCATATTATCACAACAGACAAATGGATCCTGGACATTATAAACAGAGGCTACAGATTTCATTTTCACACTCTTCCAAAAATGAGAGGCATGCCAAACCTGCCACACAATCAAAGGGCAGAGGCTCAAATACAAATTTCAAAGCTCATGGACATGAAAGCTATTCAAGAGGTACCTACACACGAACAAGGTCAAGGTTTTTATTCCAGACTATTCCTGGTACCAAGGAAGGGAACCAATTGGAGACCCATTTTGGACTTATCCATCCTAAACACATTTCTACTCGTACCAAAATTCAAGATGCTCACCTTACAGTCGCTTCTTCCCATGCTGGGCAAGGAGTCTTGGCTGGTAACATTGGACCTCAAGGAGGCATACCTGCATGTCCCAATCAGACAAAACTGCAGAAGATACCTCAGATTTATTGCAGGTTCAATCCACTATCAATTCTCTGCATTGCCCTTTGGCTTATCTACTGCACCCAGAGTATTCACGAAATGCCTGGCATCAGTAATTGCCTACTGCAGACTTCAAGGGATACAAATTTGCCCTTATTTGGACGATTGCCTGATCCAAGCGGACAGCAAACACATACTTCTGGAACATCTGGCTTATGTAACACGGTTATTGAATTCTCTGGGATACACAGTCAACAAAGAGAAATCCAGGCTAACACCATCTCAGAAAATTATTTTCCTGGGTGCCAACTTGGACACAAACACCCAGATGGCTTATCTTACGCCAGAAAAACAGGGGCAACTAACTCAGTACTTCAAAATACTAGCAAATTGTACCAGGCTAACTGCAAGGAAAATCCTGCAGGCTCTGGGCTTCATGGCATCTTGCATTCTTCTAATCCCATGTGCAAAGTTGCATATGAGGAAACTTCAATGGTACCTAAAAAACCTATGGTCTCAACACAGCCACAGTTTGGAAACAATAATACCACTAATCCCATGTTTGCAAAAGGAATTTCTATGGTGGGCCCAAGCATGCCAAACAAACACAGGTCTACCATTCTGCAAGCCTCAAGCAAATCAAGTCATCACAACAGTCGCTTCAGACTACGCCTGGGGGGCACACATGACAGACAGGTGCATTCAGGGCAAATGGTCCCAAAAGGAAAAGCACCTTCACATCAATCAAAAGGAAATGCTAGAAGTGATAAATGCAATTACAGCTTTCAAGGACCTCCTGCATCCAGGGCAATTATTGATAAGAACAGACAACACCACAGTAATGTGGTACATAAACAAACAAGGAGGAACACATTCATACCCCCTGTGCAGGCTGGCCATGTCACTTTGGAACTTGGCTCTGGAATGGCAAATCGAACTTCAAGCACAGTACCTGCCAGGTTTGGAAAACACGCTGGCAGACAATCTAAGCAGAAATATGACAGACCCGCACGAATGGAAGTTGCATCCTCAAGTGTTTACAAAGATAATCCAAGTGTGGGGAAGGCCAGACATAGATCTCTTTGCCTCCCACAGGAATCATCAATTGACAAAATTCTGCTCAAGGACATTCCATTCAAAGGCCTGAAGAGTGGATGCCCTTTCTTTCAGTTGGGCAGCACGGACAGTTTACGCCTTCCCACCTTTGCCTCTTCTGCCCAAGGTGCTCTTGAAAGCAAGAGCAGACAGACCGAAGATGATACTGATCGCTCCAGACTGGCCAAGACAACACTGGTACCCACTCCTGAGGAGCCTAACACATTCTCCTCCCTGGACCCTACCTCTAATGACTCTTCTACTGACTCAGCACAGCTACAAAACTCTTCACAGTCAGCTGAAAACACTCAATCTGGCTGCATGGAAAATTCCTTAACACCACAACAGACCCTACTCTCCAAGGAGGTGCAGGATGTCATTTTGGAGGCCAGAAGGCCATCTACTAGAAAGGCTTACTCCATAAAATGGAAACGGTTTTGCACTTGGAATGAGAAAAAGGCCAGGATCCTAGAAAACTGAATTTACCTCAGATATTACAGTATCTAGCTGAGCTGTTGAACAGTGGACTTTCATTTTCCTCCATCAAAATCCATGCCTCAGCCATTTCTGCTGAATACAACACTGATCCACCATTATTCTCCCACCCACTCTTAAGACAGTTCCTCAGAGGGGCTAAGAATATAAGACCTCCAAGGAAACAACCAATACCAGCCTGGGATCTTAATTACATTCTAGAAAAATTAACATTGCCTCCCTTTGAACCAGCTGCCTCAACAGATTTGCAATATTTGTCCTGGAAAACAGCTTTCCTTCTGGCCATTACCTCAGCTCGTAGTGTTTCGGAACTACAAGCCCTCATGGCTGTGCAGCCCTTTCTCATCTTCCATCAGGACAGGGTTTCCCTACGAACCAACCCGTCATTTATGCCTAAGGTAGTATCCAGGGTAGCTTTAAATCAGAGATACTGTTTTGTTATATTTCGCATTGACAGATATATATGATCAACAGACTGTTTTTATTCCAACATTTTCTGACACTTCTTGGCATTCATGCCTATGATTGCACTTAAATGATATGTATTGCTTATGGAGGTGCATTTTGTTTTGTTTTGGAATGTAACTTTTTGTTACTCATTATGTATGCACATAGATTATGTGCTCCTGTTTTTTATTGGTCCCGAGTTATTCATAAGCATCTATGCTTACCAGTGAGTTGTCATTATGTCTTTCTTCCTCACTGAAGAAGGTTTTTTCCGAAACTAGTATGAGGATCGAGCTGTTACTTTAGTGCTTATGTAGCACTAGGTTATCTTAAATAAACTTTGGGATTTGGAACTTTCGGTGCTGGCCTTTGGTGTGTTTTTCATGTTTGGTTGGCCGTGCACAGCCGTACTTGCGAGGTGGAGTGTTTTTACGTTAGATGTTCCTCGCTGTTGGCGTTTAGTTCCTGCCCTCGCTGGAAGGAGACGACTCCTACCCTGATGTGTTCGTGAGTTTGGCCTTGCTGGTTCGTTTATGGATGCTTTCTTTTTTGTTTACCAATCTTGGGACCCTAATATTTTTTTGTTGAATACGACTTGCACCTCATAGCGATAACAACGGAGCAATCTTTTTCGCTGACTTTGGCCTAGGTGTTTTACATTCTTGGATACGCCAGCTAAAGTGCGCACTTTTACAACAAAACGAAAGTTGCTGACTACATTTGGATATATTAGGACTGTTTTTTCTACCATTTGTATGATTTTCACCAATTCCAGTGCGGGACATTACAGGTATGCTCATTACATATCTCATATACATACGGGCTACCAGCATTATATTTTTTTGACCATATTGATACCGTTGAATGGAGTGTCAGTTGCGACGGATTTTGGAACTTTAATTTTACATCGCGCCTCAACTTGGAGACTATAGTCACTTATAACATCTACGGGGTTTTCAACTATTTGTTCTACAAATCATGCTTCAATAATGGTCTATATTGCATGTTTTGACTTGAGTGTGCAGTTATCTGGGATACGCTAGCCAAAGGGACTGTCTTTACAAATAACTGAATTCCAAGTTCGCCTTGGATATACAATGAATGGATTCAAACTGTACGTGTGACTTTGGTAAACGCTATTACGGGTCTTGATAATTATGCTCATCTTTTTTGTCACAATACTCAAAGATTCTTTTTTCTAACTACACTGATATAGTGAAACAGAGCATTGAGTGTGACGGATTTGGGAACTCTATTCTATGCTGTATTCTAGAGACACTCAAACAATTATTACATTGGTCAGAAAGTTTTTCACTACTTGTTTGATGAACCTGGCCTTAAGTTACATTCATGGGCCTTTAATAACTGTATCCTGATTCGCCATACCATTTTTTGAGAGTCATGATTTCCTTGTGTGAAGAAGAAACCTCTATTGTTTATAAGATATAATAACTATTGGGACTGGAGAAACGAACGGGTTTTTTTTCTTTCTCATTTAATTCCTTGAGACTTCATATTTACCTAGTTTGGGTTTGATGAAGTTTGTATCTGTTTAGCTACGTATTATAGCACTTTTTCTGCTTTAATATTTCTAAATGTGGACCTCAGTTTATGTTGATGTTATTTATATGTATATCATGTGATTATGTGATAAGAGATTTTTTCATTTTGTAATTCAGACTGCATCTTAACCTGCATATTTCATTAGTATATAACCCTGTTTGTATTATAGTAGGGGGTTGGTTCTATGTTTAGGGAGTGCCCAATTTTCATATCTTTATGGATATTCAACTATGGAACAGACAGCCAACTTATAACTGAAGTGGTTTATTTAAATTGGGATGTTCAGATGACTAAAAGCATGTTATTATTCAGCCAGTTCTTAAGACGTACATCTAGGTTCAGGGCAAAATGATTTTTTGATCACACACATTACTGTTTTTTCAAAATAGTTGGACATGTTGATGGTTGGTTAACCACTTGCAACCTTAGGTTAGACATGGTAACATTATGTTGATATATGTACCATAGTTTATTGACCTGATCAGTATTTGCATTTTTCACTCAACACATAGTAATTTAGGCAAACTCGTGTTTTACATACCCTCGAATTACATTTTACTTACTCTACATATTCTAGGCCCTTTGGTGGGTTGTGTAACAACTGGGTGGTGTGTCACATATATGGGTTTCTCTCTTTTTCCTATATGTGACAGTTAACTTTACCACACATAGTCACTTAGTACCCTTTCATCTAGGGTGTTCACTATTAGGTTTTGTCATTCTGTATTAATCAGTATTGGTCCATTATTTTGTGGGTTATTGACTCATGTTATAGACCTCTATGGTAGTTACATTACAATAATTTCTGATAAGGTATCAGTTTTTATAATGATCCTTAACTGCTTACCCTTTAGCTTATACTAGTTACATTTCCCCTTATTGGTTTGCTTTTTTGATTCTCCTTGTGCTTGTTCCAAACTACATAACTATCATTTGGATTTTTGCTGCCATTAATTAACACACAGTTGGACAGTGGGTTTCTGACTGGCCCTGTCCTTCATTCCTGAGATATTATTCACATTTTTGACAGTTTTTGATTTCTCATATTCGATTCTTGGACAGCATATCCAAATTGATACTGGTCATGGAATTGGACAAACTACTGGATGGTTGGTGTGCTGATAGAGAGGATATTGGCATATTTGGTCTTGGCCAAATCTCAAGCAACAACCAGAGTGAAAACAACCTGGATAGGGGTGATAGTTGTGAAACTGCATTTCGTAATTTGGAGAAAGGTTTAAAAAGTCTCAGAGCCAATATTTGGCATCTGAGACTGTTTAAAGCATATTTATACAAGAACTTGGCGCCCAGAGGTCTGAGAATAAAACTCCGTCCACTAGTCGGCAGATCTGAACAGAGGCTGACAGATGAATGGGATGAGGCACTAAGAAATGGCTCTATGGTTTTTGTAAAAATCTTAGCCTCCTATTATGAGAGGATGATTGATGTATGTGTTTCAGAAATAAAAGAATTAAGTGTCGAATGCAAAAAATTCCAATCCAATCACAACTATCACCAACTATTGGATAGGCTGTCCAAAGAATTGACCAATTATGATAAATTGATCAAGGACCGAAAGGTTAAAAAATTTAACAGAGATGTGACTGATTATGAAAAGGGACAACCCTTTCAAATACAGAGAACTGTCAGGTTTCAGGACACACAAACAGGAATGACTAGGGGCAGGTCCAGGAAGAGACCGAGATCCATATTGAAACACAGAGATCAAACTTACACGAGCACATCAGGGGAGGAGTCATCATATACAGTTAGTGAGGGAGGAATTTCTACCAACTCTCCATTAAAAAAGAAGACTACCAATCCGCACCTCCCTTTAGACATGGTAGGAAATCCAGAGGGGGGAGGAAACGCACCCATAGAATTAAGAACAGAATCCATGCCAGGTTTGATTCAAGCCCTATTGAGACACTGACCACATCATTTGAAAATGTTTTAAATTTGTCAGATGTTGTACTTACTGATGCACAACATAATATCCTGAATAAAGGTTTGGGTTTTGTTCCAAGCTTTTTCTCTGATCATTATCTTACTTCCTTGGATGTTATGGAATACTGTAGAAAACTTAACCTTAAGATATTTATTTCTGAACAGGATACTATTACATCTCAAAGATCTTCTGAGTTTACGTTTAAAAAATCCACATTTCAGCCACCAATGAATAAGAATGTTGGCATTTTTCAACAAGCAGTGCTCAAAGACCTACATTTTCCACATTTGGAATGCAATATTGCCCCAGATAATATGACATCAGAAGAGAAACAGGCACTATTTGAGCTCAGAAATAACCACACTATTGCCATTCTACAAGCTGACAAGGGAGGAGCTGTGGTCATTCAAAATATGCATGACTATATTCAGGAAGGTCTCCGACAACTCTCTGACACTAAATGTTATAGGCACATGGGTGTTGATCCAACCAAAAAATTTAAGGAAGAGATTGACATCTTCCTCAATCAGGCAGTGGATGAGAGCATTATTACTTCTAAGACTTCACAACATCTCCAGGTTAAGGATCCTTCTAAGCAGATTTTATATTTGCTACCAAAAATTCATAAATCTATCATTCGTCCTCCGGGTAGACCAATAGTATCTGGTCATGGTTCATTGACTGAACCACTGTCTGAGTTTTTAACTCAGTATTTAAAACCTTTGTTGATACATGTCAGAGCTAGAATTCAGGACACAACACAGTTTTTGAATATTATTCAGGATACCCAGCTTGATCCAAATTGGATCATGTGTACTTTGGATGTAAAATCTCTCTATACTAGCATACCTCATTGGGGAGGTCTACAGGCTTTGGAATTTTGGCTGACTAAATCTGAAATATATCCACCTGGATTCAACACACTGCTTATATGTATATGTGAACATGTCCTCAATAAAAATGTCTTTTATTTCCAAGGTGAATGTTATTGGCAATTGAGAGGTACAGCCATGGGTGCCGCTTTTGCACCCATATATGCCGATCTCTTCATGGCATATTTGGAAGAATATGTGATTTACAACCCTTTACATAACATTTACCTTGTGGAGATGGACATTTGGAGGAGATACCTGGATGATTGCTGGATGGTGTGGCGTGCGGATACTGAATATCTTTTGGAATTTGTGGAATACTTAAACAATAATATATGGGGTATTGAATTTTCAATCACATCAGATAAAGACAAGATCGATTTTTTGGATGACACGATTTATCGTAACAGCAACCATACCCTTAATACCAAAACACATCGAAAGTATCCACAATTCAATTCATTACTTCATGCATCTAGCATGCATCCACGCCACACCATCCGCAACATCCCCAAATCTCAATTCTTAAGAATGAAACGTATCAATTCCTCCAATACCGATTATGATACAGCCAAACATGATTTAAGGCATAGGTTCTTGGACAGGGGATACTCAGATTTTGATATTGAATCTGCTAGGATCTGGACTGATAGACAGAATAGAGATTCATTATTACAATATAAGAACAGAGATGATTGCACTAAAGATGACAAAATAAGATTCATCACCACTTATGGTAGGAACCATCAGATAGTTAGGGATATCCTGAACCAAAACTGGAACATTCTGTTAGCTAATGACCATTTACGACAGATTTTGGGCAACCAATGCTCAATCACTTACAGGAGAGGCAAAACCCTGGGTACACTGTTTTCACATTTTAAACATCAGGAGAGTGGTGGTGCCCATTACAAACAACTTACCATTACAGGGGACGAACTGTTAGGCACCTTTCCTTGTGGCCATTGTAGCTCGTGTAGCCAGGTGAATAAGCTTAAACAATTTACCAGTGCCAATACAAGCAAAGTGTATGATGTACGGATATTTGGTAATTGTTCATCTAGTTGGGACATTTATCTAGCAACATGCCACTGCAACGCTTTTTATGTGGGTAAAACTTCCCGCTCACTCAGAATCAGGATAAGCGAACACAGGAGTGAAATACGCAATAAAAAAACCACTAATGCTCTATACCAACATTCAATCAAACACAAAACATCCAATTTCATGTTTATGATTATTGATAAAGTCATGGGAAATAGACATAACCAACAAGGTTGGCAAAGTATACTTAGCCACAAAGAGAAATATTGGATTATCCATTTAGGAGCACTATTTCCACCTGGTCTTAATGAACATTTGGGCTAAAATAATGAATATTCCCAGTCTATGCTGTCAACACACAGACCTGTTTTATTATATTTGGTTATCTATCATGCAGTTGCATTTGTATTAGTCAAATGGGGTATTATCATTGTTATTACATGTATATACCTTTATGATGGTTTTCTTTATTATTAGAGGATAACCACTTAGTATAGATACCAAGATACATTATGTACTTGTATACTATATCATTATCAGAAATTGGGGTTATGTTGTATACTACCCCTTTCTGTATACAGTGTATGGTGCTTGCATTATTGCCAGCATGTGACCCAACCTTATTTCTTATACCACACGGTTCAGTAACACTTATTTACATATGGTATGGGTCAATTTCAGACTGGTTTCTGGCTCCATAATTATGTGTTTCATATGATACCAATAGCATGTATCATTTTTGTGTTTTGTAGTTGGCTAGGATATTATACATTCCATGATTATAATAAGAGCTTGTTACTCTTCATTGGTATTCGTTTTTGACCTTTGTCAACTATCAGCTCTAGATAGGTTTATTGCATTGTTACACTGGTTATCGTGCCAGCCCTTTGGCTATCATTGGACCTCATTTTTTTATATAACATATTATATAGTTAGATAATTTTTACCTCAAACATGCCATAGACAGTTTATATACCGGTCACAGTGTTTTGGGTCATGCATTATACATTTCCAGCAAGCATGAGATACTGTTTTGTTACATTTTGTTAGACATGTTATAGACAGTTTATATACCTGTCACAGTGTTTTTGGTTATGCATTACACATTTCCAACAAGTATGAGATACTGTTTTGTTATATTTCGCATTGACAGATATATATGATCAACAGACTGTTTTTATTCCAACATTTTCTGACACTTCTTGGCATTCATGCCTATGATTGCACTTAAATGATATGTATTGCTTATGGAGGTGCATTTTGTTTTGTTTTGGAATGTAACTTTTTGTTACTCATTATGTATGCACATAGATTATGTGCTCCTGTTTTTTATTGGTCCCGAGTTATTCATAAGCATCTATGCTTACCAGTGAGTTGTTATTATGTCTTTCTTCCTCACTGAAGAAGGTTTTTTCCGAAACTAGTATGAGGATCGAGCTGTTACTTTAGTGCTTATGTAGCACTAGGTTACCTTAAATAAACTTTGGGACCAACTTTCGGTGCTGGCCTTTGGTGTGTTTTTTAGCTTTAAATCAGGCCATACACTTACCTACCTTTTACCCCAATCCTCAAAACAAAGGGGAAAGGCTGCTACATTCCTTGGACATCCATAGACAGCTACATTACTATTTGGACAGAACAAAGCCTTTCAGGAAATCAGAACAACTCTTTGTGTCCTATGCTGTAGGAGCTCAAGGGAAGCCAATTTCCAAACAGACTATTTCAAAATGGATAGGCCACTGCATACGGTTTTGTTACTCCTTTCATGGTAAATCTGTACCTGCAGGCATCAGACCCCACTCCACAAGGGCCACAGCTACCTCTGCAGCCTTCCTCAGAGGAGTCCCTACCAAAGATATTTTGGAGGCAGCCACTTGGAGTTCTGTGCATACCTTCACTAAACACTACCACCTACCTTTATACTCCAAAACTAGAGCAGGCTTTGCCACTGCTGTGTTGCAGGGCATTCTGGCTCTTCCCAGTTCCACCTAGTGCCTACCACCCTGTGCGTAGCTTTGGGATTCTACCCATCTGTTATGACTGCAGCTGTATGCACGATGAACATAGTACAGTTTTGTACCTACCATAAATGTAGATGTTCGAGTGCTAATACAGCTGCAGTCCAGGTTTCCCTCCCTCCTTCCCCTCTGGGTACAGACCTAGTGGCTAACTCCTCATCTCACAACTTGATTGGGTTATCCTTCTATGGTGTATTTGCTTGCAACTACTGGTTTTTGATTATATTGCAATGCATGATTATATATTACATATATATATATATTTTTTTTTTTTTATATATTTTGCCTTCCTTCTGGGGGCACCTGACATCTGGGGCAAGAAAGACTGAAGAAAATGGCGTCGGCTGTGTCTTATATACCCCTGTCGCACTGACGTCAGGAAAGAAAGCGACAACCGACGCCGGACCTAGACTTTGGAATTCGGCCGACCGAGGACCCGCCTGACGGCAGGAGAACCCATCTGTTATGAATGCAGCTATATTAGCACTCGAACATCTACATTTATGGTAGGTACAAAACTGTACTTTACTGGTACCCATCTACCACAGATCACTCCTGACACTCTTCTCCACCCACTCCACCCTGCCTGTACTGTCTTCTTCACCTCTCTTCCACACTCACCATTACACTGAACTGTTGATCCCAAGTATTTAATCTCATCCACCTTTGCCAACTCTACTCCCTGCATCCTCACCATTCCTCTATCCTCCCTCTCATTCACACACATATATTCTGTCTTAGTCCTGCTGACATTCATTCCTCTCCTCTCTAGAGCATATCATCGCTGATCCAGGGTCTCCTCTATCTGTTCCCTACTCTCACTACAGATCACAATGTCATCTGCAAACATCATAGTCCACGGGGACTCCTGTATGATCTCATCTGTCAACCTGTCCATCACCATTGCAAATAAGAAAGGGCTCAGTGCTGATCCTTGATGTAATCCCACCTTCACCTTAAATGCATCCATCACTCCTACCACAGTCCTCACCACTGTCGCACTACCCTTGTACATATCCTGCACCACTCTTACATACTTCTCTGCCATTCCCGACCTTCTCATACAATACCATAACTCCTCTCTAGGCACCCTGTTAATATGCTTTCTCTAAGTCCACAAAGACACAATACAACTCCTTCTGACTCTCTCTATGCTTCTCCATCAACACCCTTACAGCACACATTGCATCTGTGGTGCTCTTTCCTGGCATGAAACCATACTGCTGCTCACTAACCATCACCTCCCTTTTTAACCCAGCTTCCACTACTCTTTTCAATAACTTCATGCTGTGACTGATGAATTGTATCCCTCTGTAGTTACTACAGCTCTTTACATCACCCAGATTCTTAAAAATTGGTACCAAAACACTTCTTCTTCTTCACTCCTCAGGCATCGTCTCACTTTCCAAGATTTCATTAAACAATTTGGTTAAAAACTCCACTGCCATTTCTCCTAAGTACCTCCATGCTTCCACAGGTATGTCATCTGGGCCAACAGCCTTTCTATTCTTCATCCTCTTCATAGCTGACCATACATCCCCCTTGCTAATCCATTGCACTTCCTGATTCACTATCCCCACATCATCCAATCTTCTCTTTTTCTCATTCTCTTCATTCATCAGCCCCTCAAAGTACTTTTTCCATCTGCTCAACACACTCTCCTTACTTGTGAGTATTTTTCCCTTGTTATCCTTTATCACCCTCACCTGCTGTACATCTTTTCCAGCTTGGTCCCTCTGTCTAGCCAATTGGTACAGGTCATTTCCTCCATCCTTAGTGTCTAACCTTTTATACAACTCTCCATATGCCTTATCCTTAGCCTTCACCACCTCTCTCTTCACCATATGCCTCATCTCCTTATACTCCCGTCTACTTTCTTCATCTCTCTGACAATCCCACTTCCTCTTCATCAGCCTCTTTTTGTGTATATTGCCCTGTACTTTCATGTTCCACCACCAGGTCTCTTTATTTATTTATTTTATTTTATTTATTTTATTTATTTTACATTTGTTGACCGGGAAAGTCCGACTGGACACATGTCCATTTTCAGCGGAGGCCCGGGGAGAAAAGCTCCAATAGTACATAGTAGGTTACAAAAAGTTCCAATAGTACATAGTAGGTTACAACAATGTTTGACAGCTAACATACGATTGTAGTTATGCACTAAATACCCAGGGAAGAAAAAAAGTTACATTAGTATGTACAATAACAATTATAAAGAGAAAAACAAAGCATCATATAGTTAGTATACACAGGTAAGAAAAAGTGACATTAGGATGTACAGTGAACAATTATTATAAGAAACAAACCTACAAGTAGTTAGTTTCAGGGGGAGAGTAGATGGCTTGAGGCCTAGGAGGATAGTAATTTCACTGAGGAGGTTGAGGGGGAGCTATGGGTTAGTCTGGATTAGAACATTGGCAAAGCCAGTGGGATTTGAAGTGGTGGGAGAGGCCATTTCTGAAAGTATTTAGGGAGGTTGATTCGGTGAGACTAGGTGGAAGAGAGTTCCATATTTTACCCACTGTGTTTGAAAACAGAGAGTCACCTCCTGAGTTACAGGATTTGATTGTCTGTGCGAGTAATCTGTGAGATGATCTTAGTCTATTTAGGTTGGTATAAGGGGTAATTATTCCAGACAGGCCGGGAGTGTTTTCAGGTTGAGAGAGTATTTTGTAAGCAATAATAAGTTGCTTCTGTAGAAGTAGGTTTGGTAGTTCTATCCAACCTAGGTTCTGAAGATTAGTACAGTGATGGGTTTTGTAGGGCAGGCCTGTGGCAAATCTTGCAATATGATTATAACAACAAGAGAGTTTAGATAGATCCGATTTGTTGGGATTTGTAAGTATGGGTGAGGCATACAAGAGGGTAGAAAGGAGATGGGTGCGAGCAATGGCAACTTTAGCCGTGGGAGTCAGAAAAGATTTTATTCTATAAAGGGACCCCAGTTTCTTATTAACAGTTTTGATAGTTTGGTTGATGTGCACATCAAATCTGAGTTTGTTGTCAATGGTAACCCCTAATAGCTTGGTATGAGGGTCCGCGGTGATGGTGGTTCCATTGTTGGATTGTACACAAAAGGAAAAGTTGGTGTTTTATGGGTAGGATGGAAGAGTAGCATTTTCGTTTTTTTTGGATTAAGGATCAGTTGGCGTTCTGATAACCAATTCTCAACTGCAGGGAAACAGTCTTGAGTTTTGGATAATAGAATAGTTGGGGATCTATCTGAGCAAATTAAAGTCGAGTCATCAGCATACTGAATACATGTAGACTCTGGGATGACTTTGTTAAGATCATTAATAAAGATGGAAAATAGAAGAGGGCCAAGTATGGAACCTTGGGGGACTCCTATGGTGTTGGGTATGAAGTCGGAGAGCTTGCTTTGCCAGAGCACAGCTTGTTGCCTATCAGAAAGATAGGCATGAAACCAGTCTAGGGTTTTGTTATCTAGATAGAGAATTTTTAGGGTTGCATGCAAGAGTTTGTGGTTGACCATATCAAAAGCTTTTGATAGGTCCAAGAAGAGGGCTGAAGAAATTTTTTTGTCATTCGGGTTAAGATTGATAGTGTTTGTGAAAGAGAGGAGAGCGGTAGTAGTGCTATGTTTGGGCCTGAAGCCATGCTGGGAGTTGGTTAGCAGGTTTTCCTGAGTTAGGTAGTGGATGAGTTGTTTGTGAATACTTTTTTCCATGATTTTTGCCAGTGGTGACAAAATGGCTATTGGTCTGTAGTTTGAGAGGTCAGTGGATGAGCCACCTTTATGGAGTGGAATAACATGGGAGATTTTCCATATGGAGGGGATTGTGGATTCAGTTATGGTCCGATTAATTAAGATTGAGATGGGATAGGCTATAACATCCGCAGCTTTTTGTAGAAAGTCTGCTGGAAGTAGGTCTGCTGCGAGAGTGGTTGGCTTTAGTTTCCTTAGTAAGGATTGGATGTATGCAGTAGGGACAGGTTGTAGGTTGAATAATGCCATGGTCTTCTGGGTGGGACTTGTGGTTAGGGAGCAGGGGGCTACTTGTTGGTTGGCTAAGGATTTGATCACATCGATGAAGAAGGTATTAAAGGATGTGGCCACTTCATCTGGGTTTTTCATAGTTAGGTTTGCTGGTGTGGGGGTGGAGGACCTGCCTGGATGGAGAAGTTTGTTTATTCCTGTCCAAAACTTTTGGGGGTTGTTTTGATGTTTATGTTGTAGTTGGAAATAGTAGTTCTTTTTGTCCATTAAGATAGATTTTTTTGTGTCATTTCTTAGTTTTTGGAAGTTGGTACGGTCTAGGGGTGTCTTGGTAGTACGCCATTTATTCCATGCTTTGTTTCTAGATTTGATTTTGGCTGTGGAGTCTTTTGATAGCCATGGTGCTATGAGAGCTTTTGTTTTGATTAACCGTTTGGGGGCATGTGTCAAGTATGTTTAGAAATGTGGAGTTAAATTTTATTACAGCTTCTTCTAGTGGGAGGTGTTTTAGGATTGACCAGTTACAGGACTGCAGCTCATTTGAAATCTAGTGATGTCAAAATGTTTGGTGCTTCTAACAGTCCTGAGTACAGGGAGGTGGCAGCTACCACTTTTGCTTTTTACCATATAAGTAATGAGGTGATCACTGAGCTCATTAGTAATGGTCCCAGATTTATAAGTTTCGGGTTTATGGTTAGTGAGTATCCAGTCTAGGATACTTTCTTTTGTTTGTTGCTGCCAATTCTAGTAGAGGTGGTAATATTTTGTGAGAAGCCATGGAGATTGATATTGGTTGGGTCTGTCTCTGACACACATTGATTCCAGTCAATGTTGACATCTCCCAGAATTATGGTTTCTTGTGGGAAGTTATTTGTCAGCCAACTTAGAGTGTTCTCAAGAGTGTCAGAGTTGTTCCCAGGGGGAATATAGATTACGATTAGGTTAATACTTTTTCTTTATTTAGTTGTAGTTTTAGGGTTGTTAATTCTCGTTGGGTATTTGCAGTGGCTGAGTGGGGTGTAGGGTAACGTTGAGTGTGCTTTTAAAGAGCACAGCAGTACCACCACCTCTTTTTTTGAGGCGATCGGTCCTGTATATGTTGTAGCCAGGTGGCAGGATTTCGTTATCTTTGGTCTCTGGTTTGAGCCAGGTTTCTGTGAGACACATAATGTCAGGGAGGTAAGTTGCTAAAGAGCATGTAGATTATGAATTTTATTATTTAGGCTTCTAATATTAAGGTGGCAAATAAGAAGGGAGTCAGGAGGTCTTGGAAACAAGGATGTTTTATTTGCACTGTCATTTGATGGAGGGCCTGGGTTTGGGTGTATGTCTCCATCTATATTTATGTTTTTTCTAAGATACATTATTAGCTTCATCAGTTTATGTAGTAGTTTATCTATGTTTTTGGACTTGGGGTAGATTATGTTTGGTTTATAGGAGTAGTGGAAGTGAGTAAGTGGTGTTTTGTTGATTTGGTAGTGAGTAGGGTGATTAGTGTTGATCAGAAATGTGGGAGTACTAGTTTGGTACTTTGGATAATGAAAACCTGGGTGTGTCTGGGACTCGTATATAGTTAGCAGGTATAGTGTGATAAGAATTGGTAGGGTGAGAGTTACAGTTTTTTGGGCTGGTATAGTGATATGGGGTGTTAAGGACTTCATACTGTTGCTTGATTGGTTATAAGATAGTTAGTGTAGGTGGTTTGGTATTGGTTGGGGGAGAGGCGGGGTGGGGAGTGAGGCAGTGTGATTTGTGAGCCTGGTGGACTTGGAGGGGCAGTGAAAGAGGTGGGCCAAGAGTTTTGAGTGGCTAGAGATAAAGGAGGGGTGTGGTTAGTTAAGTATAAATTTAGGGGTACTGGGGGCGGGTGGGATACGGGGGCAGGGTGGGGCGTGGAGCAAGCCCGAGCGCAGCGAGGGCGAGCAGAGCGGGGTTAATCCCACTCCACACTTTGTCCTCCTTCCTCTGTCCAGATGTCACATCAAGCACCTTTCTACCTGTTTCTCTTACCAGCTCTGCTGTATTTAACTCTTCCCTGAACTCCATCTTACAGTCATCCTTTTACAAATTCCACCATTTGATCTTTGGCACTGCCTTCACTCTCCACCTCCTCTTGTTGATCACCAAAGTCATCCTAAAGGCTACCATCCTATGCTGCCTAACTACGCTTTCCCCACTCTTCAATCTCCTTCATACAGGCCATCCTGCATAGGATATAATCCACCTGTGTGCATCTTCTTCCACTCTTGTACATCACCCTATGCTCCTCCCTCTTCTTAAAATAAAAGCCATGTCCATCCTTTTCACAAAATCCACTACCATCTGACCTTCTGCATTCCTCTCCTTAACACCATACCTACCCATGACTTCCTCATCCCCTCTCTTCCCTTCACCAACATGCTCATTGAAATCCACTCCAATCACCACTCTCTCACCCTTGGGTACACTCATCACCATTTCATCCAACTCGTTCCAAAATATTTAGTTCTCATCCATCCCATACCCAACTTGTGAAGCATATGCACTAACAACATTCATCATCACACCATCAATTTCCAGCTTCATAAACATCACTCTATCTGATAGTCTTTTCACCTCCAAAACACTCTTGGCATACTGTTCCTTCAGGATAACCTCCGTCCTATTTCTCCTCCCATCCATACCATGATAGAACAATTTCATAGGTTCATAGGTTGATACTAGGCTATCTGCCCTAGGGCATTTATAAGCCTAGCCAGAGTGTGTTTGGCTTTTGCGACCCTTTTAGATTAGTTGACTGTGCCCCTGTATAGTAGGTCACAGACGGCAGCCCTTTTAAGGTTAGTTTACTGTACCTCTGTCAAGTAGGGACACAGAAGAGATCCCAGGGGTAAACTTATGATCTCCCATCCACTCGTCAAGATTTCTCTTGAAGAGGGTCAGTGAGGGGCTCTGCCTAACATGGATTGGGATTTTGTTCCAGAGTGAGGGGAGCCTCTGGGATATGAATCTGTCCCTCCAGCATGTCCTATTTATTTCTGTGCTGAGATTCAAGTCCCTGGAGTGTGTAGCTCTAAGGGATTTGGATTTCCTGAGGTGAAGCATTTCCATTAATTCTGGGTTGGACATGGCTTTATACGTCAGACACAGATCGCCTCTGAGTAGGCGGTACGCAACTGAGTAGAGCTGGAGTTTCTTTAGCTGAACTGCATAGGGCATCTGTTTGAGCCCCTTGATCCTCTTGGTGAGGTACTTTTGGGGTCTTTCCAGTTGCTGCAGGTGTCGGGTAAGGTACATCCCAAATGGGGCATTGTATTCAATTATGGGCCTAATAAGTGATGAGTAGAGGGGCACAATGACCTCTCTTGATCATGATGTGAACCCTTTCATTATAAGGTGGGCTATATAGAAGGTCTTTCTTACCACTTTGGCAACGTGATTGTCAAAGGAGAGATTGCCATCTACTTGGGTTCCCAAGTCCCTAATTACTTCTTCCCTACTTAATGGATTACACCTATGTGGTAATTTGTGGGCACTTTGTTTTTCCCAAAGGGGATGACTATGCACTTTTTGGCATTTAGCTTTAGGCCATGGCTCTGGCACCAGTTATCTGTCCCTGTGAGACCCTTTTGGAGGATGCTTGTGTCAGCCGGAGAGTCGATTATGGCACCCAGTTTGCAGTCATCTGCAAACTTGGTCAGCCATAGTCCACCTGTGTTAGCCTGTACCTTGGAGAAATATATACTAAACAAGAGAGGTCCCTGGACTGAGCCTTGTGGGACGCCACTTGTAACTGGTTTAAAGTCTGACATGGCACCTGCTATTCTGACCATGTGGGTTCTATCCCTGAGCCAGTTTGCAACCCATCTTGTGACATAGGGGTTGATATTTAAGCTGGTGAGCTTATTTATGATACCCGAGTGGGGTATTGTGTCAAAGGCTTTTGCGAGGTCCAGGTAGGCTGTGTGGACTACCTTCCCTTCATCTATGGCTTTGGTAACTGTTTCAAAGAAGTCGACCAGGTTCAAGAGGCAAGATCTGCCCTTAACAAAGCCGAATTGGGTAGGATCCAGTGTCTGGAGGTTCCCAATGTCTTTGTTTATGATTTCCATGATGATACTTTGAATCCACCTCTGATACATCTGGCCTTACTCCACTTCCATCTGGTCTCCTGCACCCGCAATATATCAACCTTCCTTCTCTCCATCTTATCAGCTAGCTGTCTTCCTATATCAGTCATACTGCAAACATTCAAAGTTCCTACCCTCATGACCACACTCCTAACCTTTCTTCTCTCTAACTGCCTTCAGGTATGCCTTTCTCCACTTCTTTTCCTTCTCCTTTGGCCAAATGTAGCCCAATTTTCACCAACACCCTGTTGGTTAACAGTACTGGTGGTAGTTGTTGTTAACCTGGGCCTCGACCAATCCAGTATAGAAATCTGTATTGTTGTCCACATATGTCATTTGGCAAAAGGTTTACACCAGATGCCCTTCCAGATGTAACCCTCCCCATTTGTCTGGGCTTGGGACAGGCACGAAGTAATGCAGTGGCTTGTGCATTCCCAGTGGTTGTTTTTTTTAATGCCAATAGACTACCTGGCCTAAATGTCCAGAAAAACAATAAACGTGTTCTGAAAGCACATAGCATTGTATAACACTTTTAATAATGCATAACTCCTGGATGATAAATGTCCTGCCCCTTCTATCTCCTATTCTTTCCAAGCACTATGACCTTAGCTATGGGTCTAATATCTCCTCCTTGTCCTACACCTCCTTTATTTCCTTCTAACTATCATAAAACATTCTCTCTTAACTCCATTTCCTCATTTTCTCTCCTTCTACCAAGTTCTTTTCCAAATATGTTTTATAGCTTTTTAGATGCTGCTGCTATTAACTAATGATATTCTGGTTAAATTTTGTATATGTGCTGATTACTTGTATACCTCTGTTTACTATTTTCTTTATGTAATGTTGGAATTTTTTCGGAGCTTTTCTCCCCTGGCCCCCATTGAAAATGGTAGCTTTCTGCCCAGTCAGATCATCCCACTAAACAAATGCAATAAATAAATAAATTACATATTAACTAGAGATAACAGGCATGCCTCTTTATTCAGAATAGTCCATATGAACTGTTGCATCTTGCAAAAATTAAAAAAAAAAAGTGAAATCTCAGTAGATCTCAGATTTAAGGATACAAAATATTTTCTAAGTGTTCTTTATTATAGCACACAACAATTATTTTGTATCCAAAACATTTTAATATGATATGAAACAACAGAAATAACTGAAATTCTAAAAGACTGAGCTTTGATTTTTGGCAACAAAATGAAGTCTAGTTCTTTGCATTGGTTTCACTTATTAGTGTGTTTTACAAAACTGCACCATCCATCCACAACCCTCTTTTCCCATTTTTGTACATGGGGTTAGGGTTTCACTTTAACAGTGACAGTCATCTAGAACCAAGGTTCACACTGCTGGGTGGCTAACCCTGCCATGGCTGTACTTCCACACCACACACTCACACCTTTGGCCAATTTAGAATGCTTAATCCATCTTCTGCAGGTCTTTGGTATGTGGGAAGACACAGGAGCACCCAGAGGAAACTCATGCAAACACAGCGAGGGTAAGCAGACTCTGCACAGAAGGCACCCCAGATGAAAATTAAACTGGGGAAGCTCTTGCTGTGAGGCAAAAATGCTGTCTGCAGCACCACTTCGCTGCCCTGCAAAATTACACATTCTCATGAAAATATTCCACTTTGGGCATAAGAAAAGGAGGGAACCCTACACAATATATTTCTCATTTTTTATATTAGCATATTTTATTCTGGAACAAATCTTTTGTTTTTTTTTTTTTTTAGTGTATTGTTAACTATATGGTACATTTTACTGGCTGTTTCAAGTCACATCACTTGTTAGCTTTCTTTATTTACTGCATCACAGTTGCCTTTGATTCAGTTCAGATGAAGTCAAAATAATAAAGAGGAAAAGTCTCGGCTAAACCTAAGTTCTAGTTGTCTCCGGTGCTGGTGGTTTTGCTTTTGGCTCTTGTTTCTATACTTTGGCCAAATTTAGAAGGAGTTTTTCTAGGCTAATATTTAAAAACTGTCTTTGAATTTGAAACTTTTTTGATTATTAGTTTTTGCTTTGTCTCTTTTTCTTGAGCTAAGCCACTGAAAGCCATAACTAAAAGTGTTGTGGTTGGTTCCGCAGGATACCCCGTAGTAATAATATGTGCTATCAGTTTACTCTCAGACTGGAAATGTCACAGCACTGATTTCAGACTGTGGTACCTTTTAAATGGAAACAAATATGGAGACTATGCATACACAAACACATGCATACGCACGCGCACACACACACACACACACACACACACACACACACACACACACACACACACACACACACACACACACACACACATCCTTCAAACAGATATACGTACATGAATTTACATGAATACATACCCCACACATACACACATCCTAAAACACACAGACACAGATATATAGATACACGTGCATGTAAACACCCAAACTCTGAGATACAAATATATAGATAAATGTATATTCACACACCCAGACACACCCATGCACACACACACACACACACACACACACACACACACACACACACACACACACACACACACACACACACACACACACACACACACACATGCGCAGGCGCACCCATGCACATTTGTAAAACACATTTACATATGTACATCAACAGTCATATACATACATCCTCCTGACTCAATGACACACAGATAAATGTACATATACAAACTCATATATATCCTAAAACACTAAGACACAAACATAAAGATGCACGTATGTACACACACATTTATATATCTTGACACATACAGACACAAATATACAGATATGCATGTGTGTGTGTGTGTGTGTGTATATATATATACACACACACACACACACACACACACGCACACACACACACACACACACACACACACACACACACACACACACACACACACACACACACACACACCTGTTCCCCTACCCCCACACACAGACACCTGATGACACACTGAGACACAGACAGATGCATGTATATATGTATGTCTATGTGTGTATTATCTTTTGTTGAGTTCAGTAGCAACCAACTCAGTTAGGCAGCCTGTTTTGGCAATTTACAAGCCATTAGTCACTCAAAACATACTTTAACATAGGGTCCTGCAGGGCAGCAAAGTCCTATTCTTTACTATTCTGTATGGTCAACTATTTGGAGGTTGAAAATTAAGCAACAGGTCCCAAGATGACGAAACATACATCAACCATTTGACCTGCTACCCCTCACACAAAAGACACACACACACACACACACACACACACACACACACACACACACACACACACACACACACACACACACACACACACACACACACACACACGTGCATACATGCATACGTGCATACATATACAATTTTATGCACAATTCACACTATGTTCCTACAGACTAACATTGGGGCCTCATTCAAGTATTGCATCTTTTTTAATAACAAGAGGCATATTTCTTGTCCATGGCCTCCCGCTCTGTACCACCTCCTTGATCACATTTGTTCTCATTAGACCAAGTTTATGTCAGTAACTTTTTGGCTCAGAGTACAAGAAAGACTTATCAGCCCCCACACTGTTGGTGATTAGTCATGCTGTTTTGATTAACAAAGCTTTGTCCTTCCTGGCTCTTTCGACAGTGAGCCACTACTACTGCTGATGGAGATGGCATCTGCATGCATGATTCAGTCTGCAACATTAATTGTACCACAGGTTTTTTCATCACTGCCTACTTTTACACTTCCTTATTTGTCCTTCTGATACAGCTGTCAATATTTTTTTCTCTGTAATTAGTGTTCAGATAAAGTAAAAAAACTGTTCAGATGTAACTGGTCATCTAATTAACATTACAGGCTATGGCAGCTGAGCTACGTGCTTGTTATTTATGATGTAGGCTCAGTAAGTTCTCTTTTTTTATGCTTTTGTACTCTGCAAAACACAGGTAGTACTGTTTCATAAGCAGAAAATCTGTCAGTAACATAGAAATACAAAATTCCAACAAACTACTTAATTTTTTTACAATATGTGTCTATTCATTTGTTAATATGCAGGAATATGCATGTCTGAAAACAAAAACTCAAATTACAGTATTGTGCTTTTAATAATTCTTGTTTTTATCTACAGTAGCTGATCGCCAACACTCATTCTCTAACTGCTATCTATAACTGCTTTGCCTTGCAAGGGTCACATTCCCCCAAAAGCAGAGCACACTTTCAATACACATGCTTAAAAACAGAAGAAGGGGGTTTACTATGGATTTAGAGGGATGGGACAGCAGCTCACCTCGTTGCCATACTTATATATTCTTCCCAAAATTCTGTACCTCTTCTGGTGTGACATATACTGATGCCACAAAAATGCAAGTACTGTCTTCTGAGTAATTCCACATATGAGACGCAGGCCAGTGATATGTTTGCCATCTGCTGTACCACTACTGTCCATTAGAGGTCAAATTTGCCCTCTCTGTTTTTGCAGGAAAGAAATTATATCCTGATATCCTCAGCCCTTCCTACTCTGTGTGACCCTCAAAATGATGGGTGTAGCCAGAAATTTACATTTTGTACTCAGACCTAATGTTGTTCCCACCACCTACCAATCCTTTTAAAAAATGTACTCAACCCTCAAAATTCTACTCTCGGACAGATAAGAAGAGGATACAGTTATTTTCAACTATTACCATTTATACCCATAAAACACTATTTTTTAGAGGTATATTCCTTTCATATGGGAAGTCGCGATGGTATGGCGGTAGCATTGTTACCTCACAGCAAGAGGTTCACCCATTCGATTCTCGGCGTGGCTTGGGAGTGCCTTCTGTGTGGAGTCTGCATGTCCACCCCGCGGTTGGGTAGCGTTCGAAGGACATGCGTGTGTAAATGGGTGTGCCTTCATTGAAGGTTGGGTATCGAGCTGGCACCTCGGCGTTTCGTAAAAATCTACTGCCAGTCAGTAGCGGACCGGAGTTCCGCTGTGGTGACCCCTTACCGGGAAAAAGCCGAAAGACAAACAACAACATATTCCTTTCATATGGGCTTTCTTTGTGTAGCTCTATACTGTAAATTTTCACCTACATAGTTTAAAACATTCTGTACTTTTTGACTGTTGAAGTTTCTAAGAGATGCTCAGAAAAACATGTACCGATTTGTGTACACTGAGTATACCTAGCTACACCCCTGCTTTGATACCCTCTACATGTACCCAAGCTGAATTAGCGGCACCAAAGAATGATACCCAGAGCCACTTGTCCATAACAGCAGTATGTGAGAGAAGGACACATGGAAGTGTTTCTATTCCATCTGAAAAAGAATATTTTTGAACCTGGGTTATAACACAGCAAGGAAAAATCTAATTCTTTACAGACTGCCCACTATCCAAGATTCTGTGGGAGCATAACTTTTAAGACTTCTTCAAACACTGTACTGAGCACGTTTCCAGCTTCTGACAAGCATGTGTGAAAGTAAAACAGGCACTGGATGTAAATAAAACACCATGTTCAACTAAAACTTTCAAGAGTCATGACTGAGTCAAACCATGTTCATATTACTGCACTTGGTTCATTAATGGAAATAGCAAACAGATGGTATGTGCTTTGACATATAGCATTTAATATGTAATGTCACAGATTACATGTATCAGCCTCATTGCATTGTAAAGAGCAAATGAATTGTTTCTAGATTTAGATGATGAGCAAATATTTACTGCACTGACAGTAGGGCTGCATTGCCTGAGGTAATTCTCATTTAAGCAGTAAAGGAAAAAAAAAAATATATATATATATATATATATATATATATATATATATATATTTCTTCTTTTTTAAATAGAGCTTTTCCTTTAACACTAACATTTGTAAAGTTATTTCCATACTACCAGGTAGTAGGACTTGACAACCTGGGGGAGATGCCCTGCAGTATTCAGGATTTCTGTCTTTCCCCCTGTAAGGAACAGTTGTCTTATAGGTGTATATTTTACACTTAAAAGATTGATATTTAAACTCGTGGCTGGGAGTAAATATGTTTGCTGCCCTGGTAGAAGTGTTGTATTCTATATTTAAGCAGTAAAGAAAAGAAAACTGTTTTCTTTTTTCAGAATACAGCTCTTCTTTTAATACTATCAGTCATACAGTCATACTGGTATTTCTACACTGCCAGGAAGTAAGGCTTAGCAGCCTAAGGTAAACACTCATCAGTTTTCAGGATTTCTGATCTTTTCTCTGTAAGGAACAGTGGTTTGCTTAAATGGTATGTGCTGTACACTTAAAATACTCATAGCTGAATTCATAAAGGTTTCCATAAAGTATACACTATGTGTACACATAGTATAAGCTTTCAGAGTGAATGGGCAGCTTGTGTATTGTGGTAGGACTGTTCTTAAATTCAGAAGGTGTACACTTTGTGGTAACCTTTATGAATCCAGCCTTCTGATGTTTAAGCTCATGGCTGTGAGTACATTTATGTTTGTTGCACTGGTAGTAAGGCTGTATTGCCTGAGGTAATCCTGTGTTTAAGCATTAAAGAAAACTCTTTTTACTGCCATTTCAATACTGCCAGCCAGTAGGGATGACAGCAGGAGGTAAACACTCAGCCGTTTTTTGTCCTTTCTGTGCAGAAGGGAACAGTTGTTAGCTTAAGGGGGTGTATTTTACATTATGTTACTACTTTATTCACTATTTAGACTTGCTGTTAGTAATGGACTCACTCAAGAATTATGCCTTTCAGGATTTAATCAAACATGGTTATCTAAAAGGATGTAAATGCTGTTAAAACTATTATCAATCAAAAGAAGAGGAATTAGAAAATATCTTTGAACATTGTCTTAAAAATGAATCCTTAAGAGACATAATACTACATTAGTGAAACTACGTCATATTAGCAATGATTGTGTATGCCAATATAAGTGGGCATTAGACTTTAAAGGAATACACCAAACAGTGGCTAGATAATGACTTAGAAGGCACTTAGCTGGCGCCCAGTGACTTTCAGTTTGATGCAATAGTCCGATCAGTGAATGCGGTAAGAAAGGGAAAAACGAAGTGTTGAAAGAAAGTAGTACAGGAAACATCTTTATTCCAGGTACAGTTTAAGAAATTGAAAGAAAAGAAATACTAGTTATTAAGAAACAAAATTCTGGTTATCAACACCATTACAAGTTCATAGGTTCATAGGTAGGTACTAGGCTATTGGCCCAAGGGCCTAAGTAAGCCTAGCCATCAAAGTTCCCTGGCTTACGCCAACCCAAGAAAGTTAATTTCCTGTGCCCCTGTTGAGTAGAGCCACAGAAGTGATCCCCAGGGTGTATTTCCTATTTCCCATCCACTCATCAAGATTTTTCTTGAAGAGTGTTAATAAGGAACTTTGCCTGACATAGAAGGGTAGCCTGTTCCAGAGTATGGGAAGTCTCTGGGACAGGAATCTATCCCTCCAACATGTCCTGTTTATTGTGGTGACCACATTTAGGTCCCTATAGCTTGTAGCTCAGAGGGTCAGAGGGATTGGGACTTCTTTAGGTGTAGCATGTCCAACAGCTCTGGGTTTGACATAGCTTTATATGTTAGGCAGAGATCACCTCAGAGTAGGAGATATGCTACAGAGTAAAGATGGAGTTTTTTGAGATGGTCAGTGTAGGGCATCTGTTTGAGGCCAGTAATCCTCTTTGTGAGGTACTTCGTTGGCCTTTCCAACTGCTGCAGATGTCTTGTGAGGTACATTCCAAAAGGGGCGTTGTACTCTATAATGGGTTTAATGAGTGTCGAGTAGAGGGGAACAATTACCTCTTTTTTCCTAGATGAGAACTCTTTTGTGATGCGGTGTGCCACATAGAAGGATTTCCTGATTACTGTGGCAATGTGATTATCAAAGCAGAGACTACTGTCCACCTGGGTCCCAAGGTCTCTTATCACACATTCGGTGTTAAGAAGACTGCCGCCTATGTGGTAGTTCATGGGTACAGAGTTTTTACCAAAGGGGATAACAATGCACTTTTTTGCATTGAGCTTGAGGCCATGGCTCTGACACCAGGCATCTGTCTCATTGAGGTCCTTCTGTAGGATTTCCACATCATTTGGGGACTTGACTATAGCTCCTAGTTTGCAGTCATCTGAGAACTTCATTAGCCAAGGGCCTTCTGTGTTAGCCTGTACTTCTGAGGAGTAGATACCAAACAGTAGTAAAGATACAGAGTCAAACATGACTGTCAGTAGGAAGTGAAAAAGGAGAATACAGTATGGAGAGAAAAAAAGAACATTAAAATGTAACTTGGATAAAGGAACAAATGAAAATTACCCTCAAATAAAACCTGAATATTCGTTCAGTCAGGATGTAGAGATGGGTACACGACAAGGAGATCCCAGTAGTGAATTGAGGCCTGTGTAATTAACATCATTGATAAAAATGAGACAGACACAATTGAGGAAAAAAAGCAGGACAATGAACACAAAGACCATACTGAAACTGTTAGAGGGAGAGCTTAGCAGGCAAAGTACCCTTCCATATAGAAATAATAAGTGATCAAATACATGGTTATCCAGAAATTATAATTGCAAATAAAATAACAGAAAATAAAGAAGATAATAGCAACTGAGAAATATGTGATAGGGCTGGGGCTAAAAATGCGAGTAAGACCAAGCTAAAAAAGAAAGACAGAAAGAGGAAACTGAATGTTAAAAACACCAAAATTGGTTTCATGAGCAGGGCCAAGAAAGAAACAAAATTGAAAGTATAGAGCAAAGAGAGAAAAATGTAATCATGCAAATGAATTCAGTAGGTAAAAAGGGGAGTAAAAGAGAAGAGCAAAGTAGCTCATCAGAGGATAGATTTAATGTTGAAAGGAAAGGATATAACAATATACTTCATAATCATAAAATGATAGAATAAGTAAGTCATTGGATATTGAAAAAATAAAAAAAGTGGACAAGAGGAGCACTTTACTGATCAGGGATCAAAACATCAATTTAGACCACTAACACCACTGAATAAGAATAATGTCATAGTCAGCTCTCTAAGTGGTCTAAAGCTCCATGATTTGGCCAAGTATATGAGAAACAGATATGATAAATAGAGTCAAATGGATGTATTTGTAATAGCAGGTACTAATGACTTAAAATGGATTCCACTAGAGCATATAAAGAGAGAGACATTAGTAGTATATCTATCCATCTATCTATCTAGATATGTGTATATACTGATTTAAAAATCACATTCTGTGAAATTCTGCCATGCCTATCTTTTTCCAGTTTATCCAGTGACAAAGACAAAGCTTTTTAACATGTGGCTCAAGCACCAGGGTTATTTGTAGAGCCTTGATACCATAACCAATGTGGGAGGAACTGATAATGCCTTTTGACATGTTTGGATATGACAACATTCATTTCAGTCTGAGAGGACATAAATTGTTGCAGTAGTTACTAGAAAAAACGTTGAAATGCACACTTTTTTTGAGAAAGAAAGGAAGGAAGGTAAGGGGGCAGGCACATAACTAACATAAATGGCTTCTATCCAAATGCTAGGAGTATCAGCAAAAAATTAAAAAGGAAAGAAGGATGAATTAGAGTACATTATAAAATTGAAACTGATAAATTAATAGCCATTTCAGAAGCTTGGAGACTGTAGTAATTTAAAACTACCTGAGTATGCAAAGCATGAAATAATAAGAAAGGATAGGAGGAGGTGGATGAATTTTAATGTTAACACATTCTTCAATTAACATTAATTTGCTATATAAGCTGATGACAAGGAAATTGTTTCTATTATGCTTAATGGGATATAAAAAGGTTGGTTATATTAAAATAATATCATATCACAGTCTGAAAATGGATTCACTGGTACCGTGTGCATTTATTGAAGATTTGAGACAAAACATAAGAAAACATAAGAACTGTCAAGATTAATACTGAATGACTTTAATTATCCAGGTATTAAGTGGTGTGATGGAACTTATAAAATGTATATGGAGGACCTTTTATGGAAATCATGTTTGAGAATTCCTTACACAACTAGTAGAGTAAACGAGAGGGGATAATATCTTATATTTAGTATGCACTAATAAAAATGAACAGGTTACTAACACAGAAATGTTTATGCCTATAGGAAATTCACATCATGACTGATCTTTTTTTCATATGGATGGAACTTTACAAAATAATTATAGTAAAGAGAAAAAATATGATCTCACTAGACTGGATAGGTTTAAACTGAGTCATGATTTGCTGAAAATAAAATGGAATGAAATTAACTTAGCATGCGAAGAATATGGCTGGAAGATTTTTTGAAGAATGTCTGTGATAGGTATTTAAATGAAGCACATGAGATGCCAGAAATGGGAACCTGGACAAGGAAACCCTGGTATAACAGAAATCTATCAAAATTATTTAATAACAAGAAAAGAGTTTTTAAGAAATCTACTAGAGCTGCTTCAACATATAACAAGAATTGTTTAAATAACATCACAAAAACATTAAAAAAGGCACTTTTTTTAAAGGGTGATATGAGGAAACATTAATGACCCAAAAAATAATCATAAAAAATATTATAAGTGTTTAAATTCAAAGAGACTAAATTGGGGAATTGAAATAGTAAAGCACGACCAAATTAGTGTTATGGATAAACAGGTGATAGCTGCAATATTCAATAACTACTTTGCAAAATTCTAATATGAGCAAAATTATACTGGCCTGAGTATCCATTCCAACTCAGACTGTCCCAGTGTCAAACCAGAAATAACAGAAGTTGCTATATGTAAGGTCAACAAATATAGGGGTTTATATTAGAAGATCGAATGTTTAGGTGATCGAACACCTAAACATCGATCTTCTAATATCGTATCTGAAAACAGCGAATGTCCCAGAGAAACACGTCCTTTGGCCACTAAAACAAAACAAAACTTTGCATCCAAAGTAAGTGGGGGGCTTCGGCCCCACACCTCCTGACATAGGGGGCTGTGCCCTCCACACCCCCTAACTAAATATACCAACTCCGAGATCGCTCTACAGTATAGCAAATGGCAAAATCCGGCAAATAGCCAAGGGAAATCTTTCCCTGCGTTAAATTGGCCATTTGCTATTTTTTGCTTTCGATATTAGAAGATCGATGTTTAGGTGTTCAATCACCTAAATATTCGATCTTCTAATATAGACCCCAAATATAGTGTGATGGGTGCAGACTCTATACCTGGGCAATGTGTATCTCTTATTTCCAATGATTTAATAATACCATTGACTTGGATATTTAACAAATTACCAAGACTCTGATTTGTACCTAATGACTAGAAACAATTCTGTGTCAGACTTATCTACAAAGATGGAGACAGAGAAATCATCGAAAGCTGTAGACCAATAAGTGTAACATCTTTGGATGGTGCAGTTGTGCAGTGGTTGCATTGTCGCCTCATGGCATGAGGTTCGACGGTTCGATTTTTGGCTGGGGTGCCTTTTGTGTGGAGTCTGTATGACCTCCCTGCATTTGTGTGGGTTTGCACCAAGTGCTGCGGTTTCCTCCCACATTACAAACACATGCATCAAAGCGTTTCTCCCTGGGCCTTCGCTGAAATTTAGCTTCATTCCAAGTCAGACTTTCCTGGTAAACAAATGTTAAATAAAATAAATAAATTAAATCAATCTTTATTTGGAAAGGTCTATGAAAGATGCATTCTGCACCTGTTAATGGATGATAAAAATATAAGAGACACCTGGACTACTCCCAGTTTGGCTTTATTAAAAGAAGATCAATATTAACACGTCTAATAAATTTCTATGAAGATATCAGCTATCTAAGGGATCATGAGAAGACAGTTGCAGTTGTTTATGTACACATTTCAAAGCCTTTTAACATTTTAGGACATGGTCAAATTATTAAGGGATTTAAAAAAGTAGACGTTAACTATGTTATAAATTGGTTTAACAAGTGGTTAACTGGTATATCTCAGTGTGTGAACGTCTACAAGAAAACCTCTAGATGTCTACCTCTAAATAGAGGACTACTTCAGAGGTTAATTTTATTTATTTATTTATTTATTTATTGACATTTGGTGACCAGGAAAGTCCAACTGGGTCAGGAACCCATTTTCGGCAGAGGCCCAGGGAGAAAAGCTCCAAAACAGATACAGAACATAGAATTTGTTTTCAGTTAAACTAAATAATATATATGTTACAGCTGCAGACATTTATAGCTAATTACAGTTATACATAAGTATTCATGTTTCTAAACATAATACAATTAGAATTGTGGATAGATTAGAATTGCAGCAATTCTAAACAGTGATGTCAAAGTCTAGTTTGGTGAAGCACAGCACTGGTGGAACAGGATAAGTAAGCAGAAGGCATAAAATACACAAGTTGTGCTTTGTATGCATAAGGGTGGAAGTTAAGTAATGGTAGAAGAAGTAAGAAAGAAAGTAAGATTAGGTAGAGAATTGTAGTATAAGTTAGGGATCATTAGAGAGAGGAGGTGAGGAAAAGGAGATAAGTGTGGAACAGTTTTGTTTGAGATATCAGAGAATATTAAGGAGCGATTTGGTAGGGAGGTTAGTAAGATAGATAATGCATGAGGTACACGAGATTATTATAACGAGAGATTTGTCAAGAGAAGCATTTAGAAAGAAGAAGTTAAAGAGAAGTAAAAGGATTCAAATATCCAGGAGGCAGAAAGGGTAAAAGACAACGATGATGGGTTAATTAAAGACAGTAAGGGGGCGGCAATACAGAACAAGGAAGACAGATTAAATGTAGTAGTCTAGTTAAGGAGCAAAGGCTAATATAAGTGTTGAGAAAATTATATTTTTAGTGTAAGTTTTATAAGTCTTGAAGGAATCTGAGATATGGATGTTTGGAGGAAGAGCATGCAAGAGTCTTGTGATATGAGTGGTAATAGAAAGACAAGGGAGACGGATTAAATGTGGTATCTTTAGATAATGAGCATGGTAAACAGGAGTGCTGAGAAAATGAATGTTTATAAGTCTTAAAGGAATCTACGGAACTGATATTTGGTGGTAAGGCATTTTGAGCCCCATGCTGTTTAAGATTGTATTTGTAGGCATGCCATACTCCAAAAATGTTGTCTTAAATAAATATGTAGAAGACTACAAAACAACAGCAGAGCTAAATTGCCCCCTGGGGTTCCACCTGTGTCCCTGTTGGACAGGGGCAATTGGTGCTGATCATTGAAATAAGGGTAGAACTTGGCTAGGCTTGTAAGGGCCCTAGGCCATTAGCCTAGTAATTTCCCATGATCCTAAGTGACATTGGGCAATATCAGTTAGATTGAGGTTCAGTTACAATAAATGTAAGGTTGTTCTTTTTAGAGATATGTAAATCTGAAAAATAAAATTCTGAAGTACCATATTGGGGATGGTAGATCATATAAAAAGATCTAGGCTTCATAATTAGCAAGGATTTTACATTGAAGAAACACTGTCAAAAATTAAGAGTAAGGGCTATAGTGAAGATAGGGCTACTTCTTAGCATAATACAAACAAGCGATTCAAAAGACTTAAAATATTTGAATGCATCAATGATTATAGGTTCATAGGTTCATACTAGGCTATCTGCCCTAGGGCATTTATAAGCCTAGCCAGAGTGTGTTTGGCTTTCGCCACCCATTTTAAATTAATTTTGCTATGCCCTTTTTCGAGGTTAGTATACTGTGCCTCTCTCTAACAGTGACACAGTAGCTCACCGACTGAGTACAGTTTAATGTTTTGTACATTATCAGCAGCTGATTTAGTTACTTTTGAAAATATTCAGAGAAAATACACAAAGAAGATTAGATATTCGAACAAAATAAGCCATGAATAAAGATTAAAACACTTCATTCTGTTCAGCATTTTATACAGAATTATTAGAAGAAAACTATGCCTAACTTACAGGACCATAAAAAAGATGAAGAATTAAGATCCGATTTAAAATTTATTTTAAGACAAAAATCTGGTAACGTAAGATGTAGATGTTCTCAGTATATTGTTAATCTCAATAGAACTAAAAAAGGAAATTACATCATAAGTCAATTGATCTCCAGATTGGGGCACAGACATTGTGAGTTTATTTCTTTTATTCTAACTACAGACTCAGTATAATGTGGCTCATCAATTTGTGATCTTTTCTTTAATAAATCTTTTCATGTTACATAATCATCCTTTGTCAATAACATGCACATTTAAACATAATACATTTACTGCATGTTCTTCCTGTCACGTCAGATGCACAAGGTATTGGTTGCTATCTGACTGTTGTCCACGAGGTACTCGCTTCTTTTAGTTTTTATATACATGCATTTTACTTTCACTGTTACTAATCATTATAGTTAGTAGTTTCTATCCTGATTTGCTATGGGGATGTGTACTTTTTCTTTTTTTATTCATCTAACCTCACACCTTGTAAATATTGGCAACCACTGTAAGTTACGGAGTGTGACAGGTACAATCTGGGGATGTTGCTCAATCCTGGAAATGGCTATCCACACTGTCAGCCCAGATTTGCTTTGAGATCTGATGTCTCTGCTAGGTTCCTAGACTATATACCTAAGAATCATTTAGTGGGGCACTCTTGAAATGTACACAGTCAATCATTACCTCTGGGATGGCAAGCCAACAATGGTAAGTCCAATGCTATCATGGTTGGGAGGGTGGCCTAATGGTTAAGGTCTTTGCTTTACAAACACAAGGTGCAAGGTTTGAGTCTCGCAAGGGGATAATTGGCTAGGCTTAAAATGGCTCGCAAGGGCAGTTAGCTTAGTACTAATCTATGAATCAGTTATTCTGGCTAAAGATCCTTCAGTTTAATATATTTAGATGGTAAAAAGTATCCCCACATTCTCCTAGGCATTTAATTTCAAAAATGCATTCTAATAACTTGTATAATTTTCAGAATTCTGACCTCTAATATAGCATACACCATACAACTCAAGATTGTAAAATTATTCAGTTTACAGGCACCATTCAAAAATGTCTTTGTACTCTGACAAATTATATATCTTCCCAACCAAATACTGTGTGAAACAAGCACATCAATACATGGCTCTTATGTTATAAAATAATAATTCACCTTTAAAGTACTTTTTGAGATTTCTTTGAATAAACCTGATATCAGTGTGTGCATGAGTGAAATGAGAGAGCGGTGAATTAGGTTGTAAATTCTGTAACGCAGCATTTCTAGATTTCAAACCCTGCTAATACTACTTTATTAAAGCTCAGAATGACAAAAACAAGCAAACAAATGAAAATGTGGAACTCCAGTGCAATCTGAGCTAGCATAACCTTATCAAACAGTAAGAAAACAATAATAACAACACCTCTAATATTACTATCCTGCCACTGCACTTCAACTCAGCCAGAAGAAGTTATAACTTCAACAGTCTACACTGGCAGCCTCCTGCACAGACTGTGAGAAACCTGATGCTGTGAGTCATGGCATTTTGATAAATAAAGTGTGATGCTTAGCAAAAACAGAGAATTCTTAACCTTGCTGAAACACCTTGAAGCTGTTTTTTTATGGGGGGGATCTCCATTGCATCCCCTAATGTTGGCTTGTGCCCCTCACATTCTTGCTACTTACGAATACTATCTCCTAAATTAATGTATCTTGGAGTAGAGGGTATATTCTGAGACATGACAATCTCAGAATTAGTAAATATACTTTCCCAATTCACACCTAAATTCTTATTATCCTGAATCTTTCAATCATGATCCTTCAGCTTGTAGTGAGCACCCACATAGGAGAAGTGAGTAGTAGTAGCTTCACTAGAAAACCTTGAAACCTTTAGCAGTCAATGACAAGAATGTTCTCATTAATATATAAAGCTGGTTAATGCAGACCTCTGAAGCCCTCGCAGATGATGGGTTTCTATATATGAGTCTGTCTGTCTGTCTGTCTGTCTGCACACATGCATGCATGCAAATTGTGTGTTTCTATGCCTAAAAGTGCATGAATGTGTGGCTGTGAGTGTGTCTATATATTTCCAATTCTCTGTGTGTCAGTAATGTACATCACAATGTAAATGCAAATCTTTTTTGTATTTGTGTGTGTGTGTCTATCAGCCCATGCATATGTGTAGGTCTATATTTCCATGACTGTGTATATCATTGATGCATATCGCTATGTGTAGATGTACATCTTGTAGGAATGCGTGTGTCTGTGTCTTTCCATCTATGTGCATGCCTATATTTCCACGACTCTGTATGGCACTGTTGTATGTCTCAGTATGCATATGCATTGCATTAGTATGAAGTGCATATGTATTTTGTATGTGACTTTATTTGTGTGTGTGTGTGTGTGTGTGTGTGTGTGTGTGTGTGTGCACATGTGGATATGTATGTATCTATGTGTATCTGTGTGCCTGTGTCTCATTGTGTTAGGGTGTGTGTGTGTGTGTGTGTGTGTGTGTGTGACTGTGTATGTCTGTGTGTCTGTGTGCATGGGTACACATGTATATTTATGTTTATTCTTCCCCCTCACAAACCCTTCACTCTCTCTAATAAGATGTCTGCCTGCTCCTAGTTACTTCTGTTCTCATGTAAACATGTTAATCAGCTGTATTTGCATGCACTTGCTGTTAGTGCGACCACCCTTCCTTAGCTGACTGCTTACAGCTCCTCATTATTTACTCAGATACCATCCTGAGGAAATGAAGGTCTAAAAACAGTGGATTGTAAGGGTAAGCTCTCCCTGTGCAGACTTCCTTTGTTTACACATGGTCAGAACAGATGGGCCATGGCTGACTAGTAAGAAATCCCAAATCAGCATCTTGACTTAAGTGATTTTGTGACCCTTGGCATTTATTTTTTGCCTGCTACAACTGTGTGTTGCTTAACTCATTTGCTGTGATACAGTGTTTGTTAATTATATTTATAGCTACTCTCACCAAAACTATACTCATTTTTGTTTGTTTGCTGATCTTACAACACAGCCATGTTCACGTTGGTTATGACTGAAGAGTGATAGCTGTTATTGTATATATGTTCACACACTAATATTGCGCTTGTCAGCTTAAGAGAATATTTGGATCTAAACACTTCTGGTCAAGACGCAGCCTTTGAGATCACAGCAGCCTTTAGTCAAAGACCATGTTTTCCACCACCATCATCCTTTATGCATTCTTTATCACAACACTGGTAAGAAAGTAAGCAAACTAACACTGTCAGGGACAGGGTCGGCCTTAGGTCAAGTGGTACCCTAGGCAAAAGGGCTCCAAAGTGCCCCTTCACACCATCTGGTGCCGCCATCCTGGTCTATTTCCACCATCCAGTTTACTGGAAAAGTACCCTTGCTAGAGCAGTGCCCTAGGCGGCCACCTAGTTGGCCTATGCCTAAGGCCGACTATGGTCAGGGAACATGCCCTTCCCACAAAGCTTGTCTATAGCCCTAGGGGTTGTATCTGAAGCATATATATCTAGCACAAAATGTTTATTTAGGATATGAAAATCTACTGGAATACATTTTCAGATGGACACCCTGGCTAACAGCAATGTCTGATACTATTTTATGTTCTAAATTATTATATTTTCACAATAGGAATAAAATGTTTTTGGAAGATATCAGAATCAGGACAAACATTAATATCAAAATGCATTCTCATTCTACTAAGTAATAAGCCATGTGATGTTATCCTGGTGTGAAATAAAGTTCTGAACCAAAGATGCAATAACTAAAATCCACCAAGCAAAGACATATCATGCATTTTACATTTTTGTGTAATAAATTGATACTACTCTCTTCTGGGCTTCATCTCCTCTTGCAATCTGCCAACAAAGTTCTAGTGAAAAACTGAAATAGACAAGGGAAGGTATTGATTTTTATTACATTTCATGCTCAAAGTTCAATATCCTTCTTTACTGTTCAATAATTTGATATACTAGATAGTACAATAATACATCCCTACCTTAATTGATGTTAACCTAAATAAATAAACAAACACCCTGGAGTATTTAAAACATGAAAGTGTACCTTCAGAAGCTGAATGAGAAGGCAGGGCCTAGGACAGACACAGGACAGGAGTTGAGGCCTTACTGCAACCCACACTTGGTATATGTCATGCATCCTCATACAGCTAAAAGGAGATACGGCCACTAGATAAGATGAAGGAGAGGTGAGTTGAGCTGTGAGGACTAATAAAAATGGAGATGTACATATCTAAGGAAAGGATGTAGACAGATGCACAACATGATACCGATGGAAGGAAATATACATGTCTGAGGAAAGGAATGAGAGACGTGTCCAGCATGATGCTGATAAAGAGGGAGAGATGTACATCTGAGGAAAGTGAGGGACATGTACTGAATGATGCTGATGGAGAGGGAGGGATGGATGTGGCTAACTGATGCTAATACACAGAGAGAGAGAGAGAGAGAGAGAGAGAGAGAGAGAGAGAGAGAGAGAGAGAGAGAGAGAGAGAGAGAGAGGGAGAGAGAGAGAGAGAGAGAGGGAGAGAGAGAGAGAGAGAGAGAGAGAGAGAGGGAGAGAGAGAGAGAGAGAGAGAGAGAGAGAGAGAGAGAGAGAGAGAGAGAGAGAGAGAGAGAGAGAGAGAGAGAGAGAGAGAGAGAGAGAGAGAGAGAGAGAGAGAGAGAGAGTGGTGTACATGTCTGAGGAAAGGAGAGTGAGACATGCACAGACTGATGCTGATGGAGAGGGACTCAACAGAAAAGGCAGGGGAGGTAGGAGGGGACATGACTAGCAAATGGAAGGGATCAGATTTATTTATTTATTCTTATTTTATTAACTTGTTTATTTACATTTGTTAACTGGGAAGTCCCATGGTCTGTGGGGATACAGATGGGTAACTGTCAGTATACACATAGACGGCAAGTACTCTGCAAGAATTACACAGTGTAATACCATGGGCATACAAATACAAAAAATGAAATTGGGCACATATTATATATCAAGAATTATACACTGTAACTTCATATGCACTTAAGCATATCATAAACTAAACAAGTATAATGCAAGATAAGCAGTGAGAACAGTAAAAATGAACTCACTGAAGTAGTCTCCATTCCTACCTGATCTGATCATAATCAGAAAGAAGATATAGCAGGAAGATGACTGAAGAATGATTGGAGGATATAAGATAGACAAAACACATATTAGGATAATATATAAGGCCAGAATTTACTGAAAAATACAAAAAGCTGAATTCCAGAAGATGATTAAAATGGTAGCCGTAGAAGGTCAGTTTGGAAATTAACATAAATGTGAACTTCAGTGACAGTACAGTTGTATGTCCAATTTGTGCAAGGGTGGGAGGCGGTTAGAGATTTAAAACTCTGACAGCCGCAAGAGTTTCTTACATCAGGAGGAAGTTTGTTCCACACTTTTCCCATGCAGGCTGAAAAGCAGTAAGTCCTCATATCTACTCTGCATTACGGAGATGTGACTGAGATGCTGTGTAGAATATCTGATTATCCTGGGAGAAACTCTCAGGTAATTGAACTAACTGAGGCTAGGCATTTTAGCTTGTAGAGTTTCTTGTGGTCAAACAGAGCTGAATGGAGGTCAAGCAGTTTTTAAACTCTAGTCAGCCAAGTTCTTAAAGAGAGAGACAGTGGTGGGTTCCATACATCTCAGCTGTCTCTGATTTTCAGGGATGCCCCTTATTTTGACTCAGAGTTTATCTGTGTGCCTTCTAATCCCTTCTAAAATGTGTGAATTTTGGAGAAAAGGTAATGAATTATAAATAATGGCAATAATTAGAGTTATGGTCTTCTTTTACTTCAGAAAGTGTATATTAATTCACATTCTGTTGTTCTGTCAACATCTCAGATTAAAAGAACAAACAATTTAAAAGTGTCGCTGATTGTCCCCGATTATTTCTGGATTTGTCCCTGATTCTGTTAAAATTTGTCCCTGATTGGTTGAGAGCTATGGGGAGTTCTGCTTTTGTGAGCAGCTGCAAACATGGTGATTCCATTGTAAGATAGATTGTTCAAGTTCATTAAGCTAGGAGGAGTTAAATAGGTTTGAGGTGGGGTATACAGAAGTGAAGATAAGAAATATGATCTAGCTGTGGAAATTATATATATATGTATTTTTTTTCTGTTAGTAATGCTTTTGCTTCATACAGTTTGCCCATGGTTGAGCTGGTTGTCATGGGCATTCCAAGTATTTTGTTAGAATCTATTCCCTCCAATGGATAGGAGTAAGCTACAGTGATAAGCAGATATTTTCTGTAGTTAGGTTTACAATCTACTAACTTCCTCAACTGGTGTGGAGTCAAGCAAAGTGAGTGATACTTTTTTTTATTTTTATTTATTTATTTAACATTTGTTTACTTGTATAGTCCAACTGGACACAGGTCCTTTTTCAGAGGAGGCCCGGTGAGAAAAGCTCCAGTTAAACAAAATTACAAGTTTGAGTTACAGTTACAGGTAATATAAGACTTACACAAAAACATAAAGTTTGTATACACTGCAAAAGAAAAAGGCTTTTCTGCAAGCAAGCTGAAAGTGTCAAACATAAAAGTTGCAAAAAGATAAATATAAAATGTCTTAGATAAACGTGTACAATAGACATGCATATCTTCTGTTGGTATTTGTAGTAGATCCAGTAGGGGCTGAAGTAACATTTGAGGAATTAATTCTGGCTGGATATTTAGGATAAGATAGCACTGATTTAGCACAGGCAGATTTAGAGGGGGTGCTGGGGTTCTAAAACTCCCCCTTTGGTGCTTATGTTAAGAAGTACTCAGACAACAAATCATAAAATAGTTTTCAATCAGAGTTTTCCATATTATAGTTTCATCTGTAAACTGCACTTGCAAGCGGAGATCTTTTGTCATTCATGACCTTTTCATTATAAAAGCAGCCCATCTGGAGGTGTGAAATGTTGCCATTTTGGCAATTAGCAGATAATCAATTGAAGATTTTGTACTTTGCATTTCAGCAGAAGAGAAATTCTGAAAAGTAGTTTGAGCCTCCAATTTTTAATAATAAAACATAACAATCTCCCAGAGTTGTTTTTGTTTCAACTAATAAGATGTATAATATTTTTGTGACTCCAACTAATGCTATGTATATATGAAATAACTGGCTACAAAAGAAAAATAAAGTTTCCACATTAAATAAATAGTATGTTAATGCTGTTACTTTGAAGTCCATCTGATGATGTAATATTTATCTGTATAAACAGTACATATTGACTTAATATAAGAATTCAGTAAATACACAAATTGCGTAATATCAATGAAATAATATTTTATCAGTTGGTAGTGTTACTCTTCAATTGTTGATATAAGCAGTCTTTTATTTATTAGGTTTTCATGAAGATATCTCTGTATGAAACAAATGCACATTTATATATAAAAATGACAGATTATGTAACAACATGTTGTGTGTCTCTGATTCATTTGTGTCTCTTCCAATTTAAAGCTGCAATAAACAGACTGACCCTCTATAAAAATAATCAAACTATAACGTGTCCCTCCAACTTGCATGAACTCCAGCCTCAAAACTGGTGACACATGAGACAATACATCGTGCATATACTCACCATGCATAGCATGGTGGCAGAACTGGATTCTGTACTTGATTTGCGCTAAACAGTTCATCATGGACAAAGCCACTGATTTACGTTTATTAGAATAATGAAGACTCATTTTCATTAGCTGAAATTTCATGTTTTATGCTGTTGGTTGTTAGTTTCCAGTCAGCACAGTTATTCTGTTTGTAATTTTGTGGTTTATTGAAGCAGATCAAAGGCAGATGTGTACATGAAAACTGTTAGGAGAAATTCAAGTTTTGTTGAAAGAATAACCTGGTCTAAAATGTCATATTCTATGAAATCCTTTGTTCTAGTACATACTACGTACTTGCCAATTCAAGAATTTTACAGGATTTTTGTGGAAAATGGAAAATCAGTGGCTTTGAGCATGAATTCACAAAAACAAGGCATTGTCTGAATTGACAGCCAAATTTATGTTGTAATAGGTTGCTCGACAGACTATAGGGTAATATTATATTTAGTCACTAGGAGAAATCAGCATTGCAAACATGATGTGTGTGAAATCACTTCCTTACACCTTGTTGAGGGTGAACATGGTTCTCTCAGTTGAGTTCAACTCAATGATACTGAACCCCCCCAGTCGTTTTTTTCCCCATAAGAAATTACTGCCAGTGTATTCTCTCAGTCTGCAGTGGCAACACTTTGCTTGTTTCATAAATGTCCTTTCTGTCTCTCTCAGTGCAACTGTGGAGTTAATATATATAATTTCAGAGCATCATCGGGGGGGGGGGGGTTCTTGTACTTTGTTGACCAGTTGTGCTCAGTAAGTTAGTTCATCACCATGTTGTAACTTGGCATGTGATAGTGGAAGCATATTACTCCCTAGATAACTGTTAGAACAGTAGGGTTTGACACATCCTGTATTAGCAGCAAAAAAACAAGTTATACTTATGTTAAATTATTATGCGCAGGGATATATATTTAGATGCATTCTTTTACTTGGGTAAGGAAATTTTTCTTCTGAGGATCTCTCAGGAACTTTGACTTACCAAGTCCAAATACCTATAAGTGTCTAATGTTATGCCCACAACACAGACTTGTGCATAACTTGCTCAGAAATAGCTTTACACATTTAAACATTGCTATAGCTACAGGGGACATCATTTGAAAATGATTAATTAATTTACAGGTAAAACACAGATGTGTAGCTAGTTATTGCTGCACCTGGTGCCACCACCCCTATCTAGTGCCCTCCCCATCTTGAAGTGAAAATGCAAAACCATTCCTCTTTCTCTCCTTTTTTTCTTTTCTTTTAAACTATAACAACCTGTTTGCTGCATTTCTCACTGCTGATATGCACTGATGACTGATTCCCTAACACTGTTCAAGCATGATGGCTGACCTCCTCACCCCACTCTTCCAGATGTAAGATGTACTGGGTCAGCCATATTACGCTGTGAGTATAAATGTGAATTTTCTGGCTTAATTCCTATTGCCACCTATTAGTCTTTGAGGTTCAATGTTGTGTTATAATAATTTGGCCACCAGGAAATTAGAAGTGTGCAGTAGCTTAAAAAAAGAAAATCCGATCATTTCTCAGTAGAAAAATTATGGCAGAAGTACCAAACAAGTGAGTGGGTATAAATTAAGTGTAATGTGCTAGAAGTAACAGATAACCAGATAAACAATTTTGGATTATCTGAGTAGTAGAAGAAAAATACAGTTATATAAATAAGATCAATAAGTATGAACTGCTGATAATGAATGGAGGTACAGTACATTATCTGTCTGGGGTTGGTACATGGAAAGTGGGCATGAGAAACTCTGTTACACACTTATTGTTGACTAGAGGCAGAAATTCTGTTCTTGTCCCTTCGGAGAGAACATGCAGACAAACCACAAAAGCCAGTGTGTGATATATGGTTGATGTCCCTTCTGTGGAGTTAACTAGAAATGTGCAATTATTTTGCACAAGCAAGACACAAAACACAATATATAGCTTTATTTTCAGATCACATTTTATTCCAATTTAATTATGATTGGATCACTTTATATAGCAGTCAGTGTTGTGTTGCAGTTACTTACCTAAACCTGTATTTTCCGTTCAGGCACATAAATATATCTAAGTACAATCACTTTGCAAGCCATATTTTGAGGTTCATCATGGGTTCAGTCAGTCTAAACTGAACTGCATGTAGCTTATAGGTTTGTAGAGTAACACAGGTTGGTTCAAATGGCAGTGTTCCAAATTTGAAAAACCCAGAATAAAGCACCTACTGTGTACTAAACTTACAGGTGTTGGTATCAGCCTAGAATGAAAGAAATATAAAGAGGCTGCAACCGCTTTCAAGAAAGCAGCTTTTGCTCCGTATTTATAGAAGAATGTAAATGGTAACAGTACAGCCACAGAAAAAGTGCACATGATGGCACTAGCCAGATTCTGCATTGATGACCTGCTATTCATAAATTGTCCAGTCACTGTCAGCTCTCCCAACTATGACAGTGCTGGGTCTGCCACTGTTTAGTTTAGTCATTTTTTAGAGAAATAGTGAAATGATAATTGCAAAAGGGAATGGATACTACTTCAGAAGTTTTCCATATGTTGGGATGATACAGAATCAATACCATAGCTATGATAGAGCAAGAGGGGCAACTGCCCCAGGTAAAAAGTGTTGGGGGGTGTGAACAGCCAATCTAGATCTCCCTTTAAAAGCCAGTGTTGCATTTGTGTTCACACCAGAGCACTGTAGCACTTTTTGTATGGTCAAAACTGTAGCAGTTACCTGCTACATTGTAGCAAGCAGTTTGCTATAGTTTAAAAGTAAAATCTCTCTCTCTCTTTCTCTTTTTAACTAAAACCTGAGCACTGCAGTGTTCCATGAAGGCAGGGTATAAAATGTAGCAAGTATTTGCTTCATTTTTGCTGCAGTTTAAGAGAAGAAATGATTTTTTGTAAATAAAATGTGCATAAGGAGCAGTGGTGTCTGGTGACTTCAAATCAAAGGGGGGCTGCAGGAGACAGCTGAATGGGTGGGGCCAATAGGAAGGGGTATGGCGAATAAGAAAGGGGTGGAACTATGCTAAATACTGCAAAAACTGGGACTTAATTAAATACGCTGCCCTGGGTGCCACTGCCAAACCATCATTATGAGAAACCAATCAAGACAAAATGAATTATAGAAGAAAAAAATATTTCAATGCATTGGCTACATGACAGCTTACTTAATATCTAGATGGAAACAAAAATGTTGTGTAGCATAAAAAAATAAATTACTTTTTAAATACATTACTGGAATGCCAGTCAAAATCACGTATAAAAAAACAAACAGCACTCAACTCAAACCACTTCTCCTTGCACTGCAGTTCTAATTATAATTTATATTCAGCTTTATAAAAGTACCAAGTAACATGCTGAAAGTAGCAATACCCCACTTGTAAAAATGTTTCTTATCCAAAAAAGACCTGCTGCCTGACAACAACTATCTACTTGTTTCATGGGGAAAACATGATCAAAGTAAAAAAGGAACACCAAACAAGAAACAAGCTCAAGATCAATTGCTTAAAGGATTACTGCACAGATTACGGATCACACACGATAGATTGGCATTCTGTTTAGTTTATGGGTAAAGTCTGCAAAGATGACTGCAAGTCTCCAACAAATGTAATGAGCTTCTGAAAATACTGTAATCCTGTCCTTTATTAAAATACTGTCATATGCATTTCAATACCTAAGGCGTATGCGCTATATAGTTATGTAAATATCCTCTGCATGGCAACAACAAAAAGGCTTTCAGTGTTGGTAATTCTTTACCAGTATGCTTATTAAAGCTTACTTGTATCTTACAGTCTCAGACAAGCTTACGTGATGGTCATTAAAGCATTGCTACTTAAACACAGAGCAACAGGCAGTGCAACAACATGCATTTTCTGAATAAGAAGGAGCATAAATCAACAGTATACAAATATGAAAGAAAACCAGAACATTCTGCAAAATCAAGGACAGATGAAAAGCCACAGTAGTACTTGTGTCTACCTTGGAAGGGGGAATACTCTGCACACTTACACTGCATAACTACTCCTTGTCTTGCTTGGATACATCCAGAGTCACTATGTGGGGGAGTGGGGTGCAACAAGCATGTCACAATTTGAAATGTCTCTGGCTGACAGTGATGGCCGTGACACTTTTGTCATACCTTTCAGCCTCAGAGCAAGAAATCTGGCCAAAGTCATAAACAGAAGTGGGACAAAGGCCCCCAAAATAAGGACGATTTTTAAATATTGCTCTTATAATCTTAGAAAGATAATAGAATAGTAGGTCTTGATGAGGGAAAGAACGCAAGGCTAGAAATAAATATCAGTAATAATAAGGAAATGTGACATTGGCAACATTCAATGATATAGAATAAGTTCACCCTTAGAATTAGATGTCATATATTAGCAACTTCAAAAATAATATTAATACATATACAGGAGATAGAAAATGTCAACCTGGTGTTACAGCAATCAAACTTCTATCCCATTAATCTGAATGCTTAAAAATCTAATATATTAGCTTAGGAAATAAACCAACAAACAACCGGACATTTTCATATGGATGATACTAACCCTGTCCATTTATGTGAACTTGGCCATGATATGGAAGATCTGAGCACCCATGGCCAACCAATACTAACAAAAAAACAAAAAATAAGAGAACAGCAAGAATGCTTGACACAGGCAAATTTCAGATACCTGATGTGAATAGTACAGGTAAATAGTACAGGTAACTATCACAATACACCCAAGTGGTGGGCTTGGCACCACACTCCCCTAACTTCTTATATATATATATATATATATATATATATATATATATATATATATATATATATATATATATATATATATTAATACCAACCACACAGTAGTGGATAAACATAGGATCATAGGAAGTTACTAGGTTATTGGCCCTGAGACCCTTACAAGCCTAGCCAAGAATTTAGCCCATGTTCCAACAAGTCAGTACCTGATGCCACTATCCAGCAGGGACACAGGTGGAATCCCAGGGGTGTATTTTCTGTTCCCCATCCAGTTATCCAGGTTGTGCTTAAAAAGGTTTAATGAGATACTCTGCTTTACGTGGAGAGGGAGTCTATTCCACAAAAGTTTCAATTTCTGTCCTGCCAAGAAGTCCTATTGATGTCGCAGACCAGGTTGAGGTCTCGCGTGCGAGGATGCTCTTAGTTTTATTAACTTTAAGGAGAATAGTCTAGTCTGTCTTGGATGTGCTGAAACAAGCTGAAGAAAGAGCTTAAAAAGGTAATGTGGCAGGGATCTCACAAAACTGGGTTTCATTCACTGGTATTCAGCTTTGCCAATACATTACCATCCTTCAGTTATGGGCAGACATGCGATATCACTTTACATAAGCTTCTGTTTATAATACTCAAAAAAGTTGTTGCTTAATGACATTCAGCCCTTCATGGCTCAGTCCAGCAACAACATAGGATGCAACAGAAAAACATTAGTGGCTTGTTCAAAACTGTAACATGTTATCTGACTAGACACCTTTCAAGCTCAGTGATTGCAGGCAAAATCATTTACTATTCACAGCTCATGTCAAGGCAGACAGAAGCAGTTCAACTGACAGGTGTAGTATAGCAGCCAATAAAATCACTCATTTTATTCAATAAGAATAAAAGCCTTCATACAAACAAAAATCCTCACCAATCCCTCATGCTTACCGATTACAATGATACTAAAAATAAGAAAGAAAATACTGTTCTGCACATCTGCATTCATGGTAGTTAACAGTCATTCGCACACACAAATGATCTGATAAGGAGGCCTTTCCTCTTAGGGGCTAACGTGTCTCTAAATCACAGATATCTACAAAATTAATCTGCATACTGCATTCTCATTAGCATTCTCTTCCTAGATATGCATGTGTGATGGTAATCAGTATTTATTAAATAACATGCAGCTCCAGACAATAATTACTGAACAACATGACGCTCTAAATACTCATGTTGAAAGATTAAAAAAGGTCAGTGCTATGCAATCAAAAAATGTCAGTTCCTGCCATAACAAAAACAAATATGTAAATTGAATTTACTTTCCTTGTTTCATCCATAACATTTCTTTTAATGTGGCATTTTGACAATCACTACTAACAGGGGACTGCATTGTGATTAGTAAATACAGGGGTACTTAGTTTTATATGAAGACCAATAATACTTTTCATACTGCAGCAACACAACAGAGTTAGTATACTGTATTGGGAATGAGATGAACAGTCTCTCCCTCATATCAACAGGTGTAAAGGCATAGTCCCCTGCAAAAACTAATGGTGTTCTTTTGGGCACAGTCTACACCACCACTACCAGCATGGGTCCCAGCATACTTAACCTAACAATTTTAAGTAATACAGTAGAGTAAAGGAAATATTTCATTTTGATCGAAAACTGAGAATCACCCTAATCTGAGGTACTGTGATGTTTTTAATTTGTGTTACCATGTTAAAAGATCTAAAAGTTAGTAGTAATCAGTGTAAATAATGGAATTTAATGGTAATTACATTCAGACCTCTACAAAATATATTCTGCACATGAAGACAATGCATTACAGTCCACAGTTTGCTGGCCTAATGATGACAGTATGCAAAAATGTACAACTCACCAGCTTTTTTTTAATTTCTCTAAGTGTTTAGAGTTTTTGATATGGTTACAGTAATAAGCCCCGCTCCAAAGTCAGGGTATAATTAAAGTTCAAGAATTTATCTTTGGTTCAATCAGATTCATCTTCTCAGTTCCTACAATACACACACAAATGTCATTTTCGTGATTCACATAGGGTAACAGTTACTGGTTACATATTTATGCATGGTGCCTATACAATTAAACACACTGAAAATAAAAAAAATTGGACATTATTAGCTCATTTAAGTTACTCCATTCTCCAAAGAATAAAGCTGTTAAAGGAGTACCGCACCCACAGACTCAAAAAACATGTTTAAAACATCATGGCATGATGTTCCCTACACTTTAACAGCACTCTGGGATTATTTACAGGATTTTAATAAGGCAGGGAAGTGGTGGGTCATGCATCTGGCCAGCTGGCTGGTGTGCCAGTAGAAGGAATGACCATTGTTTTTTTTTTTGCTCTTCACTTGAAGAGCTAAGGTGGTAGGGCACTGGTTCAGGGTGCTGGTTCAGCCAGCACCACTTCTATACAGCACCATTCCATTTTAATACATATGACCCGTTATTGATCTAACTCATGAACTCTGCACTTGTACCAGATGTTATTCAGATATTGTTAAGTGCTAGTATGGGTTTCTGGTGTAAAACCATGTTGAACACTTTTAAAAGGCCAAGGAATAAGTGCTATGACATTTTCAGATGTTTCGACCACCACATATGTAGTCAATGAGATCAAACTGTTAATTCCATGTTTGGGCTTGAAACTATATTGTGTGCAATCAGATAGACTGTGAGTGAATAAGTAAGTAAGGAATTGCTTTTTAATGCTCTTAGGTAAGTAAGGAATTGCTTATGAATGCTCTTAGATAGGAGAAGAAGTAAAACAACTGGTCAGTTACTAATGAAGAAATTACAGGAAACACCCATATGTAGAGGGACAATAACAGATTGTTTCCAGAGAGGGAAAAACTCTGTGTTTATATGAATTGTGTCAGTATAAGTTCACCCTGGGCATCACTCCAGTGGCTCTACTTGATAGAGGCACTGGGAACTAATGTTGGGTTGCACAATGCCAGGGCACTTCTATGGGATAGGCTTGTAAAGGCTCCAGGGCCATTAGCCTAGTATACACCTATGAACAGATTTAACTGCCCATTATAGATATTTGGATGGCAAGTTATCACTAGCAGGACATTGAGACTTTAATTTACTTAGTAGTTTGAGAACTTCTAATCTTGTTTGTTAGGATAGCAACTGAAGTGTTAGCATATGGTATTGGTGGGATTATACAGGGTGTGTTATTTGAAGAGTTACATTTTTGGATGGGTTCCATAAAGTGGGAAGAAATATTTTTTAACTGGTTTAGGTGTGACAAGCTGCAACATAGTGCAATGGTGGGATTGAAACAGCTAAGGGGGAAAAAAAATAAGGGAAAAAAAACAGGGAAAAAAGTTATGGGTAGCTGTAAGAAAGGCATATGGCGAGGTCCATGGAGTCATTTCAGAGGGAAAGACATCATGCTTTTATGGAAGTTGTTACAGATAAAGTTAGGATAACTGCAGTACAGTTGCAGAGTGGGACTTTTTGTGGGACTGCAGCCAAGTCTACTAACTCCGGGGTACCAACAGAGAATTTATGTTCAAGCAAACTATGTTAATGTTGAAGGACTCATCTAAGTTTCTCTGGAAATTTGTTACATTAAATGGTCTTTGGTTTCAGATTTTTTTAGGGTGGGTAATACTAGGAGGTTGTTTCTGCTTGAGTAAAATGTACACCTTAATTTAGCATAGTACAGAGGAGGGGTAAACACATGTTGATCACCATGTGCTCTGGAACTGTTGAGTACCTAACTCTAATTTTTAACCTCTGGCGTAAGTGAGCAATAATGCTGTAAAAGTAAATTACCTTACTGTTTCATATATTTGCATATGTTGTTATGTATTTTATGGTCTTCTCTTTCTGTTGGATAAAACTGTAAGCAGACCTACAATAAAAATGAAGTTAAAAAAGGGAAAAGAGAAAGTCATCTGTAGGGCAGAGATGGAATAATTCAGTCTTCTTTGACTAGACCAGTCATCGTTTTGTAGGTTTGTACAAATGACTCATCTGCTGTGAAGCTTTGTCACTAAATTGCGTAAGGCATGCTTGTATCCGTTGATTCGCTGGTGCATACTCAACAGCCGTGTCTGGTGACTTCTGTTCTGCTCCTTAAGATCAGGGGAAAACAAATGAGAACACTTTTACTGATAAGTACAAAGTATCTTCTACATGGAGAGAATATTAACACTGTGGATCCCTGCAATGAAACCCATCATCTACACTTAGAGAATTACTCAGTCTTATTAAATCCTGGGAAATGTCGATATAGTACTATGGTCACAATACCAGACATTATAGAGATCAGGTAAATCAAGCAGTGCATGACGACATGAAAGGGCAGACTAAAAACCTTGAAATGATAATGGTGGCCATAAAGCCTGGCAAGGCGAGTTTGAATGTGCTTGGTAAATTCAACAGATGGTCAAAACAGAATTTGTTATTTCGAGACTAGTATCCCTTGCACAGAATATCACTGCAAAATGTAACTGAAACTAGAAGCTTACCTATCAAGACAGAACTTTAAATCAGCACATTGAAGTAATCAGCTTGGACTGTTGTAGATCACTACACCGAATTATTAGATTAAAATTTCCTGGCAGAGCATTGAGATTCAACTCCATTACAACAGAAGGACATGACATTCTCTCACAAATTCTTCAGGACACCTCCAAAAACCTCTCACGTTTAGGGCCCTAGATTTGGAATATATAAATTCTCCAGGACACTGCCAAATGCTTTTAATTTTTGGATTCTCATATCTGGAATGATTGTCCTCATTGAATCAAATATCTTAATTTCCTTTAAAGTTTCATTACTGTGTTAAGTGTTATGGAGACTTTTGCAATATGCTTGTGTCATGTGCAAATGCTCCTGTGAGTTCTATGTAAAAAGCTTAATGTTACATCACGAACTAAAGGGTTTTGGAAATGTTGTGATACACTCTGCAGTGTATCAATGTACCTTCCTTTATAGTGTAAAAAATTCAATCAATTCATTTTAGAACTTCAAAGATAAAGCAGTTTGCAAATTTGTGGGCACAGAAACTTAACTGCAAAGTAAGGTACTAAAGTGTTTGCTGTTGCTTTGGCCACAGATGGTTCTTTAGACATGAGCAAATGGGGACCACTGGTCTAGTGATGCAGTATTTACAGACTGAGATACATTATTACAAAGCATTTTGTATAAACTACTTTATATTTGCATCTAAAATTGTATTATTTACTCTATAACATCTGTTTCGTTCAATATTTAATGAGGTTATAGTCTGAAAAACTATTGCCCATTTCACCTAGTTGCAAATTAAATAAACAAAAATCCACATTTCAGTCCCATCATTTCTATTTGTGTGTCTTGTGAGTAATATTGCTACTGTTTGCTACTGCTCAGTTACTAAATCATGACTACAGAAACAGTGCAACTGAGGCAGTAATGAGACAGACTCTGGTGTGCCATATTCTACACTGTTCCAGTGAAGATTTTAAATTTAGTACAAAACAGCCTCACAATGTGAAGAGCTAAAAATATGAGTGGTCGCCAGATGATACAAGGTGCAGGCAAACATTTGTTAAAATTAGAATTGCTTTGTGAAATCCCTAGCCTGATTGTCCTTTAGTATTGTAGATATAAAACTTTTTGTAGGTACAATATATTTGCATTCCCATGAAGCGCCGAGTACATGTACATAGGCATGGGGTGCTGAGGAAATGTGCACAGACTCATTGGGTGCTGACGAAATGTGCAGAATCTCATAGGGTGCTGAGTAAACTATATACATGTCACTGAGGTGCTGAGAACCCATGCACAGTCACAGGGCACTGAGGAAATGTGCAGAAGCTCACAAAGTACTGGGAAATTAACACAAACTCATAGGGTGCTGAACAACATGGATGCATGCAATTGAGATGCTGGGAACATGTGCAAAGTCATGGGGTGCTGAGGAAATGTGCAGAATCTCACAGGATGCAGAAGAACATGGATACATGCCACTAATGTGCTGGGAATGTGTACACATTCATGGGGTGATGAAGAAATGGGTACAAACTCATAGGGTGTTAAAGAAATGTGCACAGACTCACACGGTGCTGGGAAACATAAGCACATACTATCAGAAACATGGGGGTGAGGGTGAAGAAAAGTGCACCAACTCACAGGAAGTTGAGGAAATGTGCACAAACTCACAGGATGATGTGGAACATGTGCACAGGCTACTGAAGTACCATGTCTTGTACACAAACATGACAGGGGGTGAAGAAAAGTGCACAAACTCACAGGATGATGTGGAACATGTGCACAGGCTACTGAAGTACTATGTCTTGTACACAAACATGGCAGGGGGTGAAGAAATGTGCACAAACTCACAGGATGCTGTGAAACATGTGCACATGCTACTGAGGTACTATGTCTTGTACACAAACATGGGGGGGTGAAGAAATGTGCACTAACTCATAGGATGCTGGGGAAATGGGCACAAGCTCATAGGATGTTGAGGAACATGGATGCATGCCACTGAGGAGCAAGGGATATGTATACAAACTTGGGGGGTGGTGCTGAAGAAATGTACACTGACTCATGGGATGCTGTGAAAATGTTCACAAGCTCATAGGATACTGATGAATATGGGTACATGACACTAAGATGTAGGGGCATGTACATAAACATTGGGGGGTGCTGAAGAAATATACACTGACTCATAAGAAGCTGCGGAAATGTGAACAAGCTCATAGGATACTGAGAAACATAGATGCATGCCACTGAAGAGCAGGGGACATGTACACAAACATGGGGGGAGGAGAAGAAATGTACACCAACTCATAGAATGCTGTAGAAATGTGCCTAAGCTCATAGGATACTGAGGAACATGGATACATGCACTGAGGTGCTGAGGACATGCAGACAGTCATTTGCTGCTTAGGAAATGTGCAGAAGCCTATATGGTGCTACAGCATGGAATGCAGGGTACTGACCTATTTTTGCAGGTCACAAGGTCAGACAGCCCTTGATTCAAATAACTAAACACTTACAAGAATTAGTGAAAAAGGCAGAGGGATGTAGGAAGGCCCCACAGAATTAATTCATATGACACATACAATTAGTTACAATATACAGGTTTACAAATAGAATCTACATACATATATTTGGCAATTCAAGCAACACTCTGTATTTTTGCAATAAAGGAAGAGATTATAATGCAGACTTCAACTTTACATGATCGAGACCATTTGTTCAACTATCTGAAAACTCAGATCATTTGTATGGAGTTCACGGTACAGTGGGGTCCGGAGAATATACAGTGGGTGTGGGAGACTTACCCCCCTGCAAAAAAGTAGAATTTTATTGTTTTGTTTTGTCTGAATTTTTGGAACGTTGAACATATGGTGTTGACCAGATGAACTTCGGGTTTCCAAAAAGTCAGTAATCTGATATAAACCCATACATACACACATATATATGTATGTATATGATAAGAAAACTGAAGGATCAAACAATGAGACAATTACTAAAGGAACTGGCAGGATGAGAAAAAAGACTGGGAATGAGATGGGTGATGTGTTGAGTATTTAAAGCACTGATTTGGTTTAGAGAGTTTTGGGATGTTGGTCAATATAGAATATGCAGGAGAAAGGGGAAACACTTGGGGAGAATATGGGATCCAGAGTAAGTAACTGGTTAATAAGGCAAAAAAGGACAATGTGGAACTGCAGAAAAGGGAACATAAGTACCATAGAGAGGATGTGGATTGGCAATGGCTCAGCTAATAAAAGTGGTCTCTTGGGACAAACAACATCAGAAAGCAATTGTTGTGTGGCAAACGAAGCAGCAGAAGTAGAAGCACTATCATTTGCAGCTCCATTTACTCCTACAGCATTCACATTAGAGCTGCTATCGCTGGAATGCAGCTCTATACTGCTCTCAGTAGAACCAGGACGCTCATTAACAATGTTAGCCGATCAAACAGGAATCAAGGAAAGGGCAGTCAAGGACCAGTAGGAGAAAGGGGCAAGGAGAAAACATTGCCACCGCTCCAAGGAAGGCACCAGCTATTACGAGAAGCCAGAGCCAGGTGAACTCATTTTTAACATTTCTTCTTTTTCCTTGACCAAAGGACAATTGAGTTTACTTAATAAGGGCTTATCTTTTGTGCTGTCCAGGCGAGTAGACTTAACAAATGTACTGATTGATTTATGTGGTTTTGCAAGGAATGTAATGCTTAAAGTGTTGTTTAAGGATGCTGCTGCTTATGATTGTGTTTTTTTAAAAGACTATTATGCTTTCACATAATTTAGATCCCACATTAGAGGCTTTTATTAATATTTGTAAAGAAGATAGCAGGAATATTTTGACTGAGACACATGGTCTTCCCCTTTTTTAATTTAACAGCTGAAGAGCGTGAAGCTCTGTTACAACTTGAAAAAGCCTCATGCATGATAATACGTCCAGCAGATAAGGGTGGTGGGATAGTAGCCATGGATAAGATTGATAAAATGCTAGCTTTGCTTGATGACAATGATACATATTTACGTCTTTGTAAGTTTCAGGTGAATGCACTTATTGATAAAGTTAAGTTCTATTTATTTGATGTGCACATTACTAATTTTATCAGTTTAGAACTGTTTAATTATTTTTCAGTTGAGTTTCCTGTTGTTCTTATTATTTATGGTCTGCCTAAGGTGCATAAGAATGGCACTGATCCACCAATGTGACCAATTCTTTCTGGTTATGAGTGGCTTGCTGAGCCTCTCTTGATATATGTAGAGAAGCAGCTAAGACCTGTTTTGGACAATATTGGTATCATCCTTAGAGGTACTAAGCAATTTTTAGGAGACTTATATGCTTGGACCAGAGGGGTTTACATTAGCCATGAGATGGTGCTAGTGACTTTAGATATTCAGTTCTTGTTTACTGTGATAACAAATGATGCAGGTATAGAGAGTGTCCATGCATTTCTGACAGTACATACTGATTTTTCAAATAACAAAGTAATGCTTGTTTGCTCTTTGCTAGAACTCATTCTGGAAAGTAAAATTTTCACCTTTAATGGCAACTGTTATTTACAAAAGACTGGAGTTGCGATGGGCACAACCTGTGCAAACTTATATGTCAATATAGTATTAGCCCAATGGGAGTTTGAAAAGCTGTTTGTGGGTGACATGTTTAATACACATGTTCATTAGGGTTTTTATTAGAAGCCCGAAGATCCATTTGAGCGAATCGGAAAAGAGCGTCATATATTGTGCGAACTATGGAAATGACAAATGTCCAAAACCATGAAATTCGAAATGTAGAATTGTCATGGTTGGCCCATCTGCGGTATAGCTCCATAAGGTAAGTGTGCGATAGTAACGGACCTTAGGGTTAGGGTGCGGGTTAAGGTAAGTGCATAGATAGTAATGTATGTAAGGTTTAGTGTAGTAGGGTTTGGTTAGTGTATGTATGTGGTTTATTTATTGTGTTTGGGTAGGTAGTATGCAGCGCGCGGTGGGGTTGGCCAACTATGACGATTTGAGATTTTAAATTTCACGGTTTAGGAGGTTCGGTGTATTTGCGGTTCGGGCTATATGTGTCGCTGTTGTGGTATTTGCTCAAACGGGTTTTCGGTTTTATAATTTAGACCCGTTCATTATTATAAATGTTTTGTTGATGACGTATTCCTTATTTGGGAAGGTACACATCAATAGTTAATGGAGTTTGTTACTTTTCTTCATGGTGCTACTACCTTTCTTAGATTGAGTTTGCAATATGCTTATGACAATGTATATACACCCAGGCAGAAGAAACAGGCAGTCCAGCATCAGTTCAGTAGAGTTTTTAATCAGAATGGTAAGCGCTTTCACAATAGATATTGCTTCTTCAGACCAAAAAAACATTACAATAAACTAGTCCTGAAATCTAGAAGGGTGAATAAATGGAGATGGGAACAGCATATATTTCAGTACTGATATTGCTATTTTTGGTGGAATGTTCTTGCAGTAAAATACATCCACTATTCACTTATTTATATGCATTACATCCATTATATTTATCATTTATTATATATTATATTTATTATATTTATTATATATATATTATTATATTTATTATATATATTATATTATATTATATATATATATTAATTATATATATATTATTATATGGTTGACTATAGAAATATATATATATATATTAGGCTTGCATATTTTATAATATTTTGTTTTTTGAATTCATACATGTATTTATATATATATTCTTTATGTATATTTTTTATACATTTTAGTAGTGTTTATATATATATATATATATATATATATATATATATATATATATATTTTATGTATGCTTTTAATGTACAATTTGAGGTTTTTGATAAATATTGTTTTTTTAGATAGCTGTGCTTTTAAATTTTGATTGTAGTGAGATCTGTAGTGAGTTTTGATTGGTTAACATATTTTTGAATCAGTTATATATATGTGATATTGTAATCTGTGTGGAGTCTGCATGTCCTTCCCGAGGTCAAGTGGCCTCCGAAAGACATACGTGAATGGGCATGCCTTCGCTGAAGGTTTGGAGTTGGGCTGGCAACTCGGCACCATAAAAATCAACTGCCAATCATTAGTGGACCGGACTTCTGCTGTGGCGACCCCTAACCGGAAAAGCCGAAAAGACAAAACAATGTCATATTGTAATGGTTTTTTGGTCTGAAGAAGCAATATCTATTGTGAAAGCGCTTACTGTTTTGATTAAAAACTCTACTGAACTGATACTTGACTGCCTGTTTCTTCTGCCTGGGTGTATATACATTTGTGTTTTTTACGTTCGTTTTTGGTTTTTTGGAATGCTTATGACAATATCAATTTTCTTAATGTTACTGTACACAAAGGTATGTTGGGACAACTGAATACTAGTATCTATAGGAAGTCTTGTAAGAAGAAGAATTTATTGCATAAGACCAGTGTGCATCGCCAACATGTACCTAGGAATGTACTGAAGGGTCATGTTATTAGAGTTATGAAGTTGCATGATAGTGAAGAGATGTTAGTAAAAGCTCTTGACTCACTTAGACGAGATTTTGTAGCTAGAGGCTATTCTTTATCTGGGATTAAGGCTACAGTTGAAGCTGTGAGTTACACTAGGCTATCTGTAGCGAAGCCCTACTTCTCAGATATGAGTACTGTAGTTCAGTGAACTGAGACCACTCATCACAACACTGTACTTAGGATTTCTCTAACGTATTTGTGTGATATAAACCTAGTCTGTGATGTTATAAAAATGAACTGGCCCATTATTATGACTAATTATGAACTTAAGGACATACTAGATTCAACATCCAAATTTGTTTTTAAGAATAATAGGACCTTGAAACAACATCTTTGCTATAAACAACTGACTTGTGAAGACAGTCCTAGATCAGAGCAATTAGGTACCTTCCCATGCCATTCCAAGGCTTGTAGCAGTTATTGGAGTACATTATATATCATACATCCTAGGTCAGGGAAGCCAATTTATTTCAACTTTTATGCAAGATTGCAAATCTAATAATTTACTTTATTTAGCACAGTGTAGGAAATGTTCAAGGTTCTATATAGGGAAGACTAATCGCACACTTAAAGAGAGAATTCTAGAACACTATAATGACATCAGGAACCAAAAGCCTACTATTGCACTAGATAAGCACATTTTAGATAAGGGCGTTGAACATACCTTTAAGTTCCTGGTTCTGAGTTTGTCAAAGATTGATATTAGGGAGGGTGACATAAGCAACAGAACTGTATATACTGAGTTACGAGGGATTATTGACTTTAAGGCTAATTAAAGTCAATAATCCCTCGTAACTCAGTATATTCAGTTCTGAATATATAGAATATGCAGTTCAGTGTTGAGTGAATTTAAAGACATGCAGGCAGGTGCATGTGTGTGTGGGTGTGCCTTCTTTGAAGGTTGAGCACTGGGCTGGCAACTCGACACTGTAAAAATTCACTGCCAATGACTAGCGGACCGGAGTTCTGCTGTGGCGACACCTAACCAGGAAAAGCCGAAAGGCAGTTTTTAATTGACTTTAAAGCTAATTCTGCCCCTGGCCTTAGTGACTATGTTTTTTTAAAGCCAGTTCTTAGAAGCAGACCTTTGTTTCATTAGTTTTTTATTGGTTCTTTTTCGATTACTGCAATTTAATTGATTTTTGTTCCTTTAAATATTGTTGGTTTTATGTGCTTGATGTTTATGGTCTGAAGAAGTGGGTGAACCATGAAAGCGCTTGCCAATTTTAATAAATTATTTTTTTAGTTTTTATAGTTGCCTCAGCCTATTTTGTACATTCTTTTTTTTATATTTTCTTTTTATCTGTGTCCTTGGTCCACCGTTCAGCATTTTTTGTATGTTCAATTCTGAAAAAGTTGTATATTTTGGATGACACTTCAGCAGAGTTAATATTTGTTAACTACTGATTCACTGTGAGTATGAAAGGAGAGATATGGTTCTAAGATAATGTCAAGATACCCCTGCTGTGATATGGTAGGAAGGGGTGATCCTGTGGAGTTAGTCATACAGGGTTTATTAATATAATTTAGGTTTTGTGATATGACAAATAGCATCACTGTGGTTTTCTTTGTATCAACAACTCAGTTTCTTGTAGTTTAGCCAGTTCCATATGACCTTAAAATCATCCTGTCCATCTTTGTTTACACAAGTCATGGTCATTACAATATCACTGGCATGAAGGATAAAGTTAAAGCATGGTAGATCCCAGGGAAGGTTATTTATGAAACAAAGAATAGTGGGGGGCCATGGACTGACCCTTCTGGAATACAACATCTTGTGCTTCCTGTCTGATGTTTTGTGTTTGTTCCCACAACTCTGAAAGGTTGATTCTCAAGATAATTTTAGAACCATTGCATAGCCTCAGAAGAGAAGCCATTGCTGGAGTCTGTACAATAGCTATGCATGATCAAGAGTTTCAAATGGCCATTTAAAGTCTCAGTAGAAGGCACCAGTAAGTTTACTTTACTCAAATCCTGCAAGGATTTTTATCAGCCAGAGTGTGCTAAAGTTAGATCAGTGGTTGTGGGTCAGGATGTCATATTTTATAATGTATTTGAGAATCTGGCCATATATCATGTTTTTTAGTATTTTGACTACGGGACAAAGATTGGCAGTTGGATGTATAGAACTCTGGATGTGGTCTTTAACAATGTGAAGGAGGCCAGGAATGTCCACGTAAAGGCACTATCAGCCAATACTGATGGATTAGACTGGGGAAATAAGATCAGAAGAACAAACATGACATAGAGTGATTCAGAGGAGTCAAACATGATGAGCTATGGGGAAAGCCAATTTTGAGTTACAGGACTCTAGACAAATCAAGGGACTACACAAGTTATGGGAATGGGTAAAGGATGGGGTATTCATGGATACAGACAAAGGTATTAAGAAGAGGCAAAACAAGGAAATGCCCAAGGCAGTCTGAAAGGGAGGTAAAAACAACAATTAAGGTATGCAAGAAGTGAAACAGAAGATGTGGCGAGGCAGAGGAGGCCCAGCACAAAGACACAAGCAGAACGACAACAAAGGTGGTGAGGACAGCAAAGGAGCAAACTGAAAGGGAGCAGCAGAAGGGAACATAAAGGTGAACAAAGGCTTTTGTATGAATATAACAGAAAGAACAGAAGGAGAAATATGGATGGGCTTAGCCAAGGTGGGTAGAAGAACATGGAAGATTGAGGAAAAGTAGAGGTAAAGGTAAACACCCAGACTCCCCAGACTCTGGAATAGACTGCCCATACATGTCAAGCAGAGAGCATCTTTGTCCCTCTTCAAAAGGAACCTTGATGAATGGATGGGAGAAAGGAAATTCACCCCGGGGATCATGTCAGTTGCCCTACTAGACAGGAGTCTAGGGGGAAGAAATAGCCAGGGTACCAACCTATGAACCTATGAACACTTTGCTTCAGTCTGTATACAGGAAAACACTAGATGGGTGCCATACTGGACATGAGATAGAGCAGACTGGGAACAGCAATGGGCAGACACCAAGGTAATGGGGGAGAAGGCTGATAGGCAGCAGACTTCTTTGACGGATAATGAAACACAAAGACCAGATGGTTTACTTTCTGTGGCCGTCAGAAATCTGGAGTCAAGTGCTTTTTCCTCAGAAATATAGCCAGTGTGCTGGTAGACAGCCTAACAGTGATCTTCAAAATGATCATCACAGACTGATGAAGTGCCAAAGGAGTGGAGGGCAGGAAATGTACAGTACCCTTGTAATGGGTGAGGGGTTGGACACACCGGAAGCTATAAGCCTACCAGCTTAATAATAGAGGTAACAAAAGACATGGAAATTACAACAGATTCCAGGACAATAACCAACCAGGGTTCATGATCAGAAGAAACTGATAGTTAAACCTGATCCATTTGTTTTTGGTGACTGGATTACAGAAGAAGGCATGTTCTATCTGGGATGATTCTCCAAGATGTTTAACTCAGTCCCACACAACAGCTGTTAGAAAACTATAAGAGCTGGGAGGGCAAGACCAAGACTGAAGAACTGGATTACTTCCTGGTTGAATTGTAGGACAGAGAGAGATATGGTGAGATGGACAATGCCAGGACTAAGGAAAGTGAGTTGCAAAATATCACAGGAGTCTGTCTTGGCTACAGTATTCTTCATGGTATATGTGTCAGACACACCTGAGAGAAACACAAACTGGATAAGTCCCATTGTTGATGACATAAAATGATATACTGAAAGATGGTGGGAAGAGTCTACGAATGGAACTGGAAAGGCTGACCAAGTGGGTGGAAAGATTCCAGCTGAACTTTATTGCAGACAAGTAAGAAATACTGTGTCTGAGCCAGAACAAACATGGGAATGATATATCAACTAAGGAGAAAGTTGAAGTGATAGTGACAGAGCAGGAAATTGATCTGGAGTTGTTGATCACACCTGGCCTAGACCATCAGGGGCAGAATGAGAAGGCACCCCTATAGTGCCTTTTTTAGGCAAACTTCAAAGGACAAAACCACCACCATAACAGGTACAAGCATGCAAAATCTGAAGGTAATGCTACTCAATGCTAGAAGTCTAAACCTCAAAATGCACTCTCTCAAGGCACTCCTAAAAATGGAGAACATTGATATCTGTGCAGTAACTGAGACCTGGTTCAAGGCTCCAGAGAGCACCCCTGCAAAACCAGGCTACAACTCTTACCACACTTTTCGGCCACCAAACCAGGACCGAAACACTAAAGGTGGAGGAGTGTCAATATTCACCAAGGATATTCACACCACCAGGCTAGTTGGCCAACACAATGTGTCTGAAATTCTCCAAGTGCAACTAACACTAGGTAAGACTGCAATCCAAATTGTAGCTTGCTACAGATCCCACCATACCCCAAGATTCTCACTACACCTTTCTAAACATACTGGAAAATATTAAGATAGAACCAAACACCCTAATACTGGGTGATTTTAACTACCCTGCCATTAACTGGGAAAACTACTCATGTCCCAACACCGTTCTTGGAATTCATAAATTCCAATGCCCTGGATCAACTAATCCATAGTCCCACCAGGGCTCCAATATCCTAGACCTGATCATTACCAACATGGGAAATCAATGCTCCATACCTATGGTCACCCCTCGTTAGTCAGGTCTGACCATAAGCTAATCACCCTCAACATCCACATCCCACCCCACCCCCAGTAAAGAAACCACCATAAAAACTTCTCCAAAACCAACTTCATGCTACTCAAGTCAGAAGTGACAAACTTCATGACACCCATGCAGACGGAACTGAAAGTTCAACTGCTGAATCCTACACTATGGCACTGTAATAGCACATCCACTCATGCATGAATCATCCCAAATAGAACCAAAATGCTCTTCCAAAAAAGGAAGCCAATCTGGTGGTCCCCTGCCATAAACAAACTTTACAACAAAAGGAAGAAACTTTTACAGAAAAGAGGAAAATCCCAGAATGCAAAACTTACTAGCCTCAGTAAGAAACTGAGATGCCTCATAAAATCCTCCAAAGCTAGTTACGAAAATAAAATTGCCAAAGATTCCAAAGACAACCACAAAGCATTCTATAATTATGTCAAGAATCTAAATGGCAATGCTCAGATCTGCTCTGAGCTAAACAGAATGGCATTAAATATACTGATCCGAAGGATATTGCCAATATCCTGGCAGATCGATTCAGTGCCAACTTCACCCCACTCACCCCTAAATGGCCCATCTCAATACCGGAAGATTGCCGAATTCCAGTAATAACAGCCACACAGGTACAAAACGCACTCTCTAAAGCCAAGAATACAGCATCCAAGGGACCAGATGACATCCCGGGCTGTGTACTACATGAACTACAATATGAACTGGCACCTCACCTAAGTGTCATGTTTAATCATAGCCTCACCTCAGGTTTCGTGCCCACTGAGTGGTGCAGAGCTACAGTTATCCCAATCCGGGAATCCACCTTGGATCCCGGAAACTACCGTCCCATCAGTCTGACAAGCGTTATCTGCAAGGCCATGGTATCATGGAACTTATAAACAAAGACATTGGCAACCTTCAAACACTGGACCCCACCCAGTTTGGGTTTGTGAAATCTTGTCTCCTGAACCTGATTGACTTCTTTGAATCAGTCTCCAGAGCCATGGACAAGGGTAAGGTGGTCCACACAGCCTATCTAGACCTTGCCAAGGCCTTTGACACCATCCCCCACTCTGGAATCATAGATAAACTTACTAAGTTGGGCATTAATCCCTATGTCACCCAATGGGTTGCTAAATGGCTTACTGATAGAACCCACACTGTAAAAGTAGCCCAAATCCAGCTCCAGACAAGTGACAAGTGGAGTACCTCAGGGTTCAGTCCTGGAGCCACTCTTGTTTGGCATCTACTTCTCTGAAGTACAGGTCAACACTAAGGGACTCTAACAAAGTTTGCAGACAACTGCAAACTGGGAGCCATTATTGAATCCCCAAATGATGTGGATACTCTACAAAAGGGCCTTACAGAAACAGATGCTTGGTGCCAGAGCCATGGGCTCAAGCTCAATGCCAAGAAATGTATTGTTATCCCCTTTGGGAAAAAACACGTATCCATGAATTACCATATAGGTGGCAGTACACTAAACACAGAAAGTGTGATAAGAGACTTAGGGACACAGGTGGACAGTGGTCTCACCTTCGATAACCACATCGCCACAACAGTCAGGAAATCCTTCTATGTGGCACACCTCATCACGAAGGGCTTTTCATCCAGAAAAAGGAGGTCATTGTCCCACTGTACTCATCCCTCATTAGACCCATTATAGAATACAACGCCCATTTGGTATGTACCTCTCAAGACATCTGCAACAACTGGAAAGGCCTCAGAAATACCTCACTAAAAGAATCACAGGCCTAAAGCAGATGACTCAGAGGCGATCTCTGCTTAACATACAAGGCCATGTCAAACCCAGAGCTGTTGGACATGCTACACTTAAAGAAATCCCAATCCCTCAGAGCTACACGCCCAGGGATCTAAACCTTGTCATCACAATAAACAAAACATGTTGGAGGGATAGGTTCCTGACCCAGAGACTCCCCAGACTCTGGAATAAATTGCCCATACATGTCAAGCAGAGTGCCTCTTTGGACCTCTTCAAGAGGAACCTTGACGATTGGATGGGAGAAAGGAAATTCACCCCAGGGATCGACAGGGATCCAGGAAAGTAAATAATGTGGGAAGAAATAGCCAGGGAATTGTTATGGCTAGGCTTGTATAGGCCCTAGGGCTGATAGCCTAGTACCAACCTATGAACCTATGAACCTATGAACCAGTGGCAGTAGCAAACAGAATATCAAGATGCATCTTTATGAAGACAGACTCCAGAAGCAAATAATTAATATTTCCATTGTACTGTACCTTGGTCAGGTCATGTCTTGAGTACTGAGTGCAGTTCTGGAGGCCATATAAGTAAAAGGAAGTCAGGCTGCTGGAATAAATCCAGAGGACAGTCTTCAGAAGAGTGCATGGTATGCTAGGTAAGATATGACCAGAAATTAAAGGAACTAAAGCTCTGTTCATTAGAAACAAGAAGAGGCAGAGGAATAATATTTGTTTACAAGATCATGTCATGGAAAAATAGAGTGATAATCCTGAACAAGAAACACAGAGGGTAAACAGGGGGCAGAGGCAGCAGATTTAAAGAATTTACTACTCCTTGGGTCATTAGACACATTTGGATGAGAAAGGTGCCCTAAAAACACTGGAAGCTGTAACAGTGATCCTACAAACATCTACTATTACAGTAAGTTTACTTACACAACTGTGCTTTCTTAATCAAGGGACACCACAAGGGTTCATTATTTGGTCCTAGCTTTTTAAGTTGTTGAATAATTTACCCCCAAAGTGCAAAATGTGCATTTTTGTATGCTGATGAAACTATTATTTTGCTTCATGATGGTCTGTCAGTCATCAACAACGTAAAAAAAAAACTCAAATAGGAACCACACACTCTACCTAAACGCATTTTTTTTGCATTTTCTTACTGTTTGAGATACACTCAGTCTCTTTAGACTTACTTTTAAGTCACTAACTACAAGACCAATTATTTTATTAATATGCAGCCACAATAAAAGAAGCATCACCTAATGTTAAATGGTAACACAATTATCTCTGTGCTTCAGTAGGAACATGCTACCTGACATACCTAATTATAGCAAAGTGAAAATTTAAGTCTACTTTCCACAGTTATGTATTTAGGTATATTTAGATATATTCTCATATTTTCTGAATATATGCATTACCTAGTAAAACAAGTATATACACTACTGACTATACTGAATAGATTTAAATGTCTTATTCCTTCTTTGAGGAAAATTGAACAGAATATCTTTATTTTTCTCTATTGCTGCTGCTGATGTCTTATTTTAAAAGTGGTATAACCTTGACAAGTTCAAAGAATGTTCTAATGCTGTTCATTCATTTTGGGTGCTCCTTATTTTTTCTCAACATTGTGCTTTGTTGACTTGCTTCTATATTATATTAGATTCTGTGATGTTATATAAGAAACAGGGTTTTGCTTATAAGGTTTCTAACAAGTCAGTAGTAAGAAATGCTGTGAATATGTTTAAGCGTTTGGTACATTCACAAACTATGGCTTCATTAAGACAGCAGTTTGTGATTCTATACTGTAACAAAGTTGATGCACAAAGATCTCCACTGTATGATATCATGTGACTGTAATCATTAATTGCAGCTGTTTAGTTAAGTATCTCAAATGGCCTGGTTTAAAAAAAAATGTGCAAACTGCAGCTTGATGTTTATAGCTGTAAATGTTCGCTGCTTAGCTAGGGTTAAAATATTCCCAGTGCCATAAAGTCTGCTCTTCAAAATTTTCCCTTAGAACTAGCCAGCTTTTTAGTTTTAGCACTCAGATCTGTTTCTTTGAGCTCAGCACTTGTTCAGAACTCATTGTAAGCAATAAATAAGCTACAAATTACTACAGCACTCAACTTTCCTCACTTGTCTAGAGGAAAACCGTTTTTAGTACTTAATAAATAAGCACCTATCAAGGCATGTCTATGGATCAACTCCCGGTGTTTTCTTCTGTCTACCTGATGAATCTGGGCATCCTGAGGCAATGCAGCAATTGCCTCATGTACATAGACAACCCTTTCCTCCTACCACCCAACAATACAACCTGTGAGAAATGCACTTATATAGCCAAACTGGAAGCAAAGCTCTCTTCACCCGACTGGACTAGACAGTCAAGAGGAGAGGGTAAACATTTACACCACACCACACTTATCACATAGCCCCTCAAAACCTACACCACCAAAACACACACATAGAAACACAAAACACACACCTACATTCATGGAGGCTCTCAATAAAAATCTGTCCAAGCAACAGAGACCTCCAAAGCAGAAACGCAAGCAACCTCCATCCCCCCAACACAACTCAAATGACACATAGCCCACAAACTGAGTGTGCTACCCAACCACAGCCCATAAGGTATAATAACATACCCAACACTCTAGTCATAGGTGACTCTATAGTCAGGCACACTGATGTTCCACTCACCAGGCTAAACAAGGAGAAAGTTACTGTCAGCTGCCTGTCAGGTTCCAGGATCTGCCACGTCACTCCACAACAAGTACAAATATGACTCTGTCATTGTCCATGTTGGTGTGAATGACCTGAGACGTACCTCCCTGGACTACATGAAAAGAGACACGGAGGAGATCTCCGATCTTATAGCCCAGGCAGGTATGACCCTAGCCCTGAGTAGCCACTTGCCATCACCCAGAATGATATCACAGTACAAGGACAAAATGATTGACTTCAACAATTGGCTAAGCTTCTGGTGTCATTCTAAGGGGATCCAGTATCTGTCTGCTTGGGATGACATGATCGACAGACCACAATGCTTTGCCAGAGATGACCTGCACCTGTCACCCTTGGGATTCTGGATACTGGCTAAGGCTCTTGCCACCCCTATAGTGCCTTTTTTAGGCAAGGTTGACATGACAAATTCACCACTGTAACAGGAACAAGCAAGCAAAATCTGAGGGTGATGCTATTCAATGCTAGAAGTCTTAACCTCAAAATGCACTCACTCTAGGCACTCCTTAAAATGAAGAACATCGACATCTGTGCAGTGATAGAGACCTGGTTCAAAGCTACAGAGAGCACCCCTGCACTACCAGGCTATAATTCATACCACACCTTTTGGTCACCTAACCTGGACCGAAACACTAAAGGTGGAGGCGTGTCTATATTCATTAAGGATATCCACACCTCCAGGCTAGTTGCACAGCATAATGCATCTGAGATTATCCAAGTGCAACTAACTCTGGGCAAGACCGCAATCCAAATTGTAGCTTGCGACAGATCCCCCACCTTGCCCCAGGATTTCCACTCCTCATTTCTTGATACACTGGAAAATATTAGGGTGAAACCTAACACCCTAATAATGGGCAATTTCAGCTACCCCACCATTAACTGGAAAAACTACTCATGTACCAACTCTTTTGCTCAATGTTTTGTGGAATTTATAAATTCCAATGCCTTGGATCAACTTATCCACACCCCCACCAGGGGCAGCAATATCCTAGACCTGGTCATTAACCAACATGGGTGACCAGTGTTCCACACCAGAGGTCAATTCCTCGTTGGTCAGATCCAAGCACAAGCTAATCACCCTAGACATCCACATCCCACCCCCATTAGGGAAACCACCGTGAAAAGTTCTCCAAAACCAACTTCATGCTTCTTAAGACGGAAGTGGCAAACTTCATGACACCCATGCAGACGGACAATAGAGGTACGACTGCTGAATCCTACACAAATGCACTTTATAAGCACTTACACAAGTGCATGGATCATGCTATCCCTAACAGAACCAAGATGCTATCCTCCAAAAAAAGGAAGCCAATCTGGTGATTACCTGCCATAAACAAAACTCTACAACAGAAGAAAGAAACTGCTGCAAAAAAGAGTAAACTCCCGTGATTGGAGGAACTCTCTGGTCAGCCTCAGTAAGAAGCTGAGATCCCTCATAAAATCCTCCAAATCTAGTTACGAAAACAAAATCAACACTGTTTCTAAAGACAACCACAAAGCATTCTATAGCTATGTCAAGAATCTCAATGGCAACACTCAGATCTGCTCTGAGTTACAGCACAATGGCACTAAATATACAGAACCAACTGATATTGCCAACATCCTGGCAGATAGATTCAGTGCTAAGTTTATCCCTCTCTCACCCCCTAAAAGGCCCATCTCTATACCGTAATTACGGCTGCACATGTAAAAACCACACTCTCCAAAGCCAAGAACACAGCATCCATGGGACCTGACAACATCCCAGGCTGCGTTCTGCATGAACTACACAATGAACTGGCATGTCACCTAAGTACCATGTTCAATCATAGCCTCTCCTCAGGCTTTGTCCCCACTGAATGGTGCATAGTGACAGTTATCCCACTTCACAAAGGGGGAGCCACCATGGACCCCGGGAACTATCGCCCCATTAGCCTGATGAGCCTGGTCTGCAAGGTCATGGAACGTATCATAATGGAACTTATAAACAAAGACATTGGTAATCTCCAAACTCTGGACCCCACCCATTTCGGGTTTGTAAAAGGCAGATCATGTCTCCTAAACCTGATAGACTTCTTTGAAGCAGTCACCAAAGCTGTAGATGAGGGTAAGGTGGTTTACACAGCCTATCTAGATCTTGCCAAGGCTTTCTACATCATCCCCCACTCTGGAATTATAGAAAAACTCACTAAACTAGGTATAAATCCCTATGTCACAAGATGGGTTGCCAACTGCCTCACTGACAGAACCCACACTGTGGAAGTAGCAGACTCCAAATCTGACTTCAGACCAGTGACAAGTGGAGTACCACAGGGTGTTCAGTCCTGGGTCCTCTCCTGTTTGGTATCTACTTTCTGAAGTACAGGCTAACACAGAAGGTCTTTGGCCAATGAAGTATGCAGATGACTGAAAACTAGGAGCCATAATTGAAACTCCTAATGATGTGGACATCCTACAAAAGACCCTCACTGAGACAGATGCCTGGTGTCAAAGCCATGGCCTCAAGCTCAATGCCAAAAAGTGCATTGTCATCCCTTTTGGTAAAAACTCTGTACCCATGAACTACAACATAGGCGGTAGTCTACTTAACACCGAAAGTGTGATAAGAGACCTTGGGACACAGGTGGACAGTAGTCTCTCCTTTGATAATCACATCACCACAGTAGTCTGGAAATCCTTCTATGTGGCACACCTCATCACAAAAGGTTTCTCATCCAGGAAAAAAGAGGTAATTGTTCCCCTCTACTCATCATTCATTAGACCCATTATAGAGTACAATCACCCTTTTGTTATGTACCTCAAAACACATCGACAACAACTGGAAAGGCCGCAGAAATACCTCACAAAGAGGATTACTGGCCTCAAACAGATGCCTTACGCAGACCGTCTCAAAAAACTCCAGCTTTACTCATATCGCCTACTCAATGGCAATCTCTGCCTTACATACAAAGCTATGTCAAACCCAGAGCCGTTGGACATGCTCCACTTAAAGAAATCTCAATCCCTCCAAGCTACATGCTCTAGGGACCTAAACCTTATCACCACAATAAATAGAACATGCTGGAGGGATAGATTCCTGTCCCAGAGACTTCCCATACTCTGGAACAAACTACCTATCTATATCAAACAAAGCCCCTCATTAGCACTCTTCAAGAAAAATCTTGATGATTGGATGGGAAATAGGAAATTCACCCCGGGGATCACTTCTGTGGCTCTGCTCAACAGCAGCACAGGAAAATAATTTTTTTGGGTGGTGAAAGCCAGGGTACCTTTTTGGCTAGGCTTATATAGACCCTAGGGCCAATAGCCTTGTACCTACCTATGAACCTATGAACCTATAATGGCATGCTACTACATATTAGTTGTTTGTTTTGTAATGTATATCCTAAAACGGGTTGCCTGCATGGTATATGTGCAAATTATATATATGTATATATATATATATATATATATATATATATATATATATATATATATATATATAATTACCTAAAGTGATCTAAAACAGCATAAGATTGGCAGTAAAAATGTTGACAACAAAATATCTAAACTTAAAAAGATCTAAACTGAAAAATATCTAAAAACAAAATATTGACAAAATTGAAGTTATACTAAGGAAGCATGCATGCCCTTTCCCCATGTCATGCAACCTCAGAGTTGGTACATATAATTAGCAGGAGGTGTGGGGGGTTCAGGGCTGCTTGCCCCCTTGCAGAAACATTGATTTTGAATGGGGTTATAGCTTGTAAATATTTTGTGATTAGATGTTTTTCAGTTTAGATCTTTTTAAGTTTAAATATTTTTTCTGTATCTCATGCTGTTTTAGATCATTTTAGGTAAGCCTATATATATATATATATATATATATATATATATATATATATATGAGTGTGTGTGTGTGTGTGTGTGTGTGTGGGGTTGCAGGTCAAAACAGCAAATGCTCATATGAGCAAACATTGTTTTTAATGGAGTTTTTGCCAGCAACCTTTTGTATGAGATTGTGGTGGATTGGGCTTAGGGAATTTGCACTTACTCCACTGTTGTACAATCTTGGAGTTTTAAAATTAGCAGGATGTGTGAGACAAAAAAAAAAATAGTTTTAATTTTTATTTTTGATCATTTTAAGTTTTCCCTAAAATGGTTGCTCTTTGAGTGTTTTTGATGTTTGATGAGATGTTCATATGTTTATCTGTGTATGTGTGTGTGTGTGATTGTAGAGAAATGTGTTGAACACTTGCTTCATCAACAGTAAAATTCACCATCACTTTTGGTCATCTACTGGTTTGGTTGAGTAGAATGCAGGAATGCTTTCTATGTGCTGGACTGACTGCCCTTTCATGGCAGCTGTGCAACCATGGAGTTAGGAAATATAAGTAAGGTGGCATGGGTAAAGCCTCACCCTCCATGTGAAAACAGTTGTTTTTTGTTTTCTTTTTTTGTTGAGTGCAAATGCCATGCTGTTTTACTTGCATTTTTGAATGCAGTTCTTTTGAAGTATATTGGGTTGACTGCTTGCATAGCAGATGTGTCATGTTCAACTACATGACTCACCTGTTTTGTTGTTTGACTATTGATAATACATTCATACTCCTATTTATTTCATCCCTCATGATTTTATCCACTATACCCAGCTGCATCCCATAACATGTAGTATTTTATAGTAAGTAACAGATTTAAAACTATGCAGCATATTTTCATAGTACCATAATCCATTGAAATGCATTTACATAGCTATAGTTTCAACTGATTTTAAGCTGATACATAGATTGATTGAACACACAGTAGTTGTGGAAATGCATTATCCTGGATCACGTAAACAGAGGGTCTCACATTTAGCAGCGTGGTATGCTTTTATTCATTTTCATAATCAACCAGCTTCTCGGTATTTTGTACTTTCTGAGATTAAGTACTCTTGGTCCCTTAATATAACAGTTTCTTATAAAAAAAGAAACTGGCAGTTAGCACAAAGGACTAAGCTAGTGATAGTTCCTGGTATGAGGCCTTTTTCCATTAGCATATCATGTGACTTTAAGCAAGTTACTTAACTGGACAGTTCTACATGATCATCCCGAACTGAAGAAGTTGTTCTTAGTGGGCTAACTTGGTGAACAACAAAATAAAAAATACATTGCTGAGTTTAGGTGGTTAGCAAACAATAAAACAAATATGTAAAACTCATGTGCTATTGAATCATTTAGTTTTGCAATACTTTCTTATGTGTTATTGGATAATTTGGCATGCTATTCCTGAGTCCAGGTGGACAAAATCATTTATGTCAACATGACTAGGCTGTTTGTGCTTTCATGGTAATACTGTGAACAGACTTGATGGTGGTGTGGTACTGTTATTACAAATGCCACAGCATGCCTAGATGTGGCAAGAAACCTGCACCACCATTTGTTTTCCTTGAGGGATGGAAAATGAAGCAAACAGTAGGTGTGGTTTCAACCAAAAAAAGAAAAGGTGCATATGTTACTCACCAGCACCCATACCTATAGCTCATGCTGTGAACTGGGGAGCCAGGGATTACAAAAAGCATGAAGACGCAATGGTATAGACATTTGGAGAAGAAGCTGGAAACCATAGTTGGAACCTTCCATGGTTCATATAAGTCCTATAAAGAAGAAAATTCAATGTATAAATACTCATCTGATGCAAAGGAGATTGGTCATAACTAGCTGTGTCACCTTTGTAGCACGATCTGTTCAGGCCTTACATTAGTATTTAACCGAGTAAGGAGGAGTATCACTTCTGTCCTTAAGGCAAGAACACCTCAGGGAACAAAAGTGCCTGGCAATAACATATCGTAACTAAACAATTTGGGGGGGCGGGCTATGTAAAGGAGATTTACATGGGTGCTATACCCGACCGAAAATAACCCATTTTAGAGAAATGAATGTACATAACCAAACAAGCATAGTATGGCAGTACAATGTTTTTGTCTGGTGATAGCTGCAGAGTTAGGTTATGATAAAAGTAGTTTACTGACTTTTATGAGAACCTGAGGTATCAGTGTAAAGTGAAAGCTGGAGGGGTCCCTTTCCATTAATTTCACAAGATTCAGTAAAATATAAGAAAAGGAGGTTGTTTTCCGTTTCAGGTCACTGCTGTCACATCCATCATTAATGTTTTTAATTATGACTGGAACTGTACAGCTCAGGTCTTTCCTGCTTTGCTGTAGCAAGTTTCTTTATTTTTCTTGGAAAGCTGAGTTCTACAGGATGTCCTGGCACTTTGGAAGCAAAGGAGGGGAATGGTGTACAATAAGGCCAGACATGTGTTGGTCACTGTGTATAAAGACAGGCATTTGCATTGTTACAATGCAGGCACATGTGCAGAGCTGCTGTTGTCTGCTAATACTTCCCTGTTCAGAGTTGGAAGTTGGACAAGTGGCTTGATTAGAACTGTCAGCACGGAGCACAAGGCACTGAGACCAAAGAATTAATCAGACCTGTTTATTTACAGGAGCTATGCACACATTTCACAGAGGAAGCTCTCACTGCTATTAGCATGTGACATGCACTTAGTCAGGAAACTGGAGATTTAGTGCCCAGACACTTTAAGGTGCAGGTAAAGAACAATGGTGCCTAATGGTAATCTGGTGCTTCAGATGGATGGTGGGGAAACTCACACCTCTTCTTATTGTAGGTTTCATAAGATACAATGTGTAACGAAAGCCTAAGACAGGAACAACAAGAAATGTTAAAGAGGTCTTCAAGGAGTATAGCAATGGTAGAGCTACGCTTCCCCCAGCAATGAGATTAGTATGACTGTAACATAGCGGTAAGGTTAGAGGGAATGTGTAAAGGAAAAAAAGTAATTCATACCAATGTGTAGCTAAATTTAAAAAGGTATTAATAAACATAGAGTTCATTCGTTTTCATATAAGAATGAATGAAAGACAAATAAAAGCCATGTTACAGTTCTAACTTTATTTATTTATTTATTTTACATTTATTTTGCACTTGTTAACTGGGAAAATCCACTGGACACATATCCTTTTTCAGTGGAGGCCCGAGGAGGCTCCATTAACAAAACAACTGTAAGAGTGAACTGCAGTAGATAATATACAAGAACAGTTTTATAAAAGAATAAAATAAAAAAGAAATAATGTCTAAGACGTAATATTAAACTGTGCTGACTTTAACAGAGTAATAAAACCGTATTTAAGTAGAACACATACAAGATTTAGTTTGTTTTTTTACATTCCTATTTCAGTCTACCTTTAGAACAAACATAAAGAGATGCATTCAGATGCATTCAGATGATGTAGATTATTTTACAACTGAACTAATTAGGTTATATAATACATATAGGATATATTTCTAGGTACAACAGACAATAGCTGTTAGGTATTCTGTACATAGTATAGTGGGACTAAAAGTTGGAATGAACTATAAATAACTATAACAATTCTTGCAGGCTAGCATTTAAAACAGCTGCTTTCTACATTTGTTGGAAACTACAAACTGCAAAAAAGCACAGGAAATGTCCCAGGCAGTTCAAGGGCAGTAACTATCCTGGCTCGAATACATTAAAACCCTGCAGATCTGAGGAAATTCTCATTTTGGTGGAGCATGGACTTGTTTATAAAAATAATGCACTGTCTGACTCTAGGAACCCCGATTGTTTTGTAAGCACTGTCTAACTACAGATAAAGGCAGAACGACTGCTTGAGATCAAACTACTAGTCAGTAAATGGACAGTGTGGGAGCTCAAAACAGCACCAACTCTCACAGTTATTAACACATCACAGAGCAATCAACACTAGAAAAATGTGAACTATCGGTTTCATTTACCATGCTGCTAGGGAGAAATTAACCTAATCTGTCCCTTAAGGATTTGATGGTGCAAATAAGTAAGCACAACGCAGTGCCGTGCAGTTCCACTGAACAAGTACATTTAACATTAACGTCATTCCTTGGAGTTCCTTATTGTTGCAACTGTGTTAGTATTTCTTGCAGTTTTCTAAGAATACAGAAAGTGTATTTTATTTAATTTTCACAACTCTTTATAAAGAGCCCAAACACTAATTATAGCAATAATAGTACAAATGAGAGCTGAGAAAGATATCTGTTAAGACTGTTTTCACTACTGCAACTGTAGGATTTATCCAAAATGGACTGACAATTTTAATGGTACTGTAACAAAACTTCAGTACTATGGCTATTAAACACGTTTTTTCTTATGATGGCTACCTAATCTGACTGATCAGTGTGCTTTCCTTTTACCTGCAACTTACATTATATAACTTCTGCAAAGACAAAAAAGTATTGTACAGATAAATAACAACTGTTTAGGATGTTATCCCATCCTAGAGTTTTTAATGATGAAATATGACAGATATCTCCATAGCCAGCCTGGTAGATATGGGCATTCTGAGCCAATAGTACCCACCACACATGCATAGACCATCTTATGCTGAGGCACTAAAAGGCAATCTTTGCAAATCTCAAAGACCTACTAATCCTACAAACGGCAACACCTATCTGGAGCAATCTCTAAAACACACACCACATGCAACACCAAACACTACACATATACCTACAACCAGTGGGCAACCAAGAACGAAGCTCATAAGGCAAGCAAATACTTTACTCGCGGCTCTTGTCATAGGAAACTACATTGTACAACACAGAGATGCTAACCAGATTGGATACCTACACCTGTTTTAGAATTTTTTGCGACTA